>NC_090375.1:28517601-28810101 GCF_036365525.1 Heterodontus francisci
GGAACACCTCCGCTCAGTCCGAAAGCATGCCTCCGAGCTTCCGGTTGCTTTCCATTTCAACACTCCCCCCGCTCTCATGCCAACATTTCTGTCTTTTGCCTACTCCAGTGTTCCAGTGAACATCAATGCAAGCTTGAAGAGCAGCACCTGATCTTTCGATTCGGCACTCTAAAGCCTTGTGGACTGAACATTGAGTTCAATAACTTCAGAGCATGACTGGCCTCTTTTTGAAATTTATTTTTTAACCATGTGCCTGCTTTTCATGTAGTCAGAGTTGTTCATTATTCCGCTATTAACAGTCTCTCTGGACTAATGCTTTGTCTTTCACCATAAGCATTAACACACGCTTTGCCTTTGTCCCAGGACAGCTTTGTTATTTAATCTCTCCTGCCCTATCAAACACCTTCCCCTTTGTTCTCTCCTCCACTCCCCTCTCCTTCATTTGCTTAAAACTTGATTCTTTTCTAACCTTTGCCAGTTCTGATGAAAGGTCACTGACCTGAAATGTTAACTTTGCTTCTCTCTTCACAGATATTGTCAGATCTGCTGAGTATTTCTCGCACTATTTGTTTTTGTTGCAATGAAAAGTCTTGTTTGCTCCTTAGGACAACTTTTTGTTAAAATTATTATCAGGAGGAACTTCACCCTTTTTTTATACATTTAGAGCTGAAATTTCCAGGGGGTTCTCCTACTGTCACTTTGACAGAAAATCAGAAGAAACCCAGAGAAATGGCATCCTCATCAACATCCCATCAATGGAGAGATTAGGAGAACCTTCACAGGAGATTCTAAATTGTGAAATAATATGTACTCACCAGTATTGATATGTTATCTTTACATGCAAAAAGTTAACCAAAGCATATACAATTATATTAAAAACAAAAGAACAATTAAAAGAGTAAGAGGCAACTTGATTGAAACATATAAGATCCTGAGGGGTCTTGACAGGGTGGATGTGAAAAGGATGTTTCCCCTTGTGGGAGAATCTAGAACTAGGGGGTCACTGTTTAAAAATAAGAGATGAGGAGAAATTTTTTCGCTCAGAGGATCGTGAGTCTTTGGAATTCTCTTCCTCAAAAGGCAGTGGAAGCAGAGTCTTTAAATATTTTTAAGGCAGAGGTAGATAGATTCTCGATAAGCCGGGGGTGAAAAGTTATTGGGGTTGCCGGGAATGTGGAGTCGAGGTTACAATCAGATCAGCCATGATCTTATTGAATGGTGGAGCAGGCTTGAGGGGCCGAGTGGCCTACTCCTGCTCCTAATTTGTATGTTTGTACGTTCATATGTATTAATTTCCTTCTTTGTTGGATCATAAGCCACTAAACAAGCCAATCAGCTTCTTCCTCCCTGTCTGTTCCTCTGAATTCCATAGAGTTAGGCAGGATAAATGCTCTTAAATTACAAATGTTCTCCCTGGATGCTTACTGCTTTCAAACAGCTCTCCAATTATTCTGACTCCTGAACCCTTCAGATGTGCTGTTTGCCACTTTCTAATCCATGATTTCAATTTGGTTACATTACATTGCCAGATGGCACTGTATTTACAACAATGTATTTGCTATATAGTTGTTTCCCATTTTCCAAAGTTATTGCCGAAATGTCTTCATTTTTATACTGTTGTTGGAATTTCCATTAATTCTGTAATAGAGATTTTATACGATATTGTATTAATATTTATTTTTGTACTACATCAGAGTACTGCCATGTGTACAGTTATTTAAGCCCATCAAAGGCTTATTTTTCTTCATTCATGGGATGTGGGCATCACTGACTATGCCAGCATTTATTGTCCATCCCTAATTTCCCTTGAGAAGGTGGTGGTGAGCCACCTTCTTGAACCGTTGCAGTCCTTGTGGGGTAAGTACACCTACAATGCTGTTAGGAAGGGAGTTCCAGGATTTTGAACGGAGATATAGTTCCAAGTCAGGATGGTGTGTGGCTTTGAGGGGAACTTGCAGATGGTGGTGTTCCCATGCATTTGTTGCCCTTGTCCTTTTAGGTGGTAGAAGTCGCGGGTTTTGAAGGTGCTGTCAAAGGAGCCTTGGTGCATTGCTGCAGTGCATCTTGTAGATGGTACACACTGCTGTCACTGTACGTCGGTGGTGAAGGGAGCGAATATTTGTGGATAGGGTGCCAATCAAGCGGGCTGCTTTGTCCTGGATGATGTCGAGCTTCTTGAGTGTTGTTGGAGCTGCTCCTACCCAGGCAAGTGGAGAGTATTCCATCACACTCCTGGCTTGTGCCTTGTAGATGGTGGACAGACTTTGTGGAGTCAGGAGGTGTGTTACTCACTGCAAGATCCCTAGCCTTTGACCTGCTCTTGTAGCCACGGTATTTATATTTATTTTTGTCTGTTTAGCAGAGTATTGTGTTATTAGAAATGAAAACAAAATCCAGTTTTGACGAAGGATCTGCTATTTGAATAATCACCCCTTTTTTTCTCAGATAGTGAAAAACCTGACTTCCTTTAATTTCTCTTTCTATTGCAGACTTCTAGTATTTGCTGTTTTTAACATTTATTCTGCTATATCAGACTAGAGTGATAGGTGAGCTGTACAAACAGCATTTCCATATGGAGAGAAGTGAAACAAAGCATTCCAATACTCACCAAAGCTAATATTTAACAAAAAGCACAATTCTGCCTTCCTGCTAATAATCTTATTGTTTCTGTTAAAGTCTTCTATTAAATGGAATCTGTTACTTTTCTCGACAGTTTTAAAAGGAGAAGATCTGAGACCAGCTGCTGGATTAGTTTAATGGGTTCACAGCCCAACTTTAAAAGCTTTCAGTGCCCCTGGGATTTGTGGTTAGCTCTGCAGGGGATGATCCTATCATTGTTTCCTTGCAGTCCTCAAAGAAGACCTGTATTGTTTTCTCGAGTAATTGATGGAAAGCTGGAATAAGAGGCTTTTGTTTTGTTTTTAAAATCAAAATTAAACTTGTTTTCACAAACCCATACATCAAATTGCCAAAAATAATTTATGCTAAGAAGAACTGGTGAACAACACTGGTGGCCTTGATAATTCACTGCATCCTAGTGTTGGTTTCTTAGCAACTGTAGCTTAGCATCAACCGACTATTCTAACTGTTTGCCAATTATTGTCATATGTGTGCCATTCGCAAACAGTGCTACCTCCATAGGAGGAACTTGAAAATATAAAGCACGCACACCACACTGTTTTCTGTAGTCCTAGCAATGAAATTTCTCATTTCCAGTACATGCTAACTCTCCACTATGATACTGTTGATCAAAACATTAGTAAGCTAAACTAAACCTTAAAAGATTAAGACTGTTTCCCAATAAAGAGTATTTTCCAAGGCATGTATGCCATAACTTGACTGTGCAGTGAGCTGAGAACACACTCCTCAACCATTTCTAATGCCCCAATGTTGTCTCGTTCCATTCAGTAAATGCCATTTCTCTTTTAAAATCAAAAAAACGAAAAGCAGAAAATGCAGGAAAAACACTATGGCCTGGAGTTTTTGCTAGGTTGTGCTCGTTGTTCCTGTGCAATTCACCCAGGATTTGACAAACCAGCAGAAAAGATCGAGGAATTTCAAGCGCAGGTTCCATCCAGCACAAGGTTTCTGCCATCTTTTGCACTGGTATAAAAAACGTTGTGCTGGAAGCTGGCTCTGCCCACAAAACTAGGCACACACCCTATTGGATGAATCACCATGGTGAGTGTTTGCTAATTGTACTTGTTTGCAGGCCTTCAAGAAGGCTCTTCAAATTAAGCAGGTTTTATTACATGCAGCTGGGAGATGTGGCGTAGTGGTAATGTCACTAAACTAGTAAATCAGAGACCCAAGTTGATACCCTGGGGACACGGATTCAAATCCCACCGTAGCAGCTGGTGGAATTTAAATTCAATTGATTAATAAAAACTGTCATTGAAAGTTGTCGTAAAAACCCATCTAGTTCATTCATGTCCTGTAGGGAAGGAAATCTGCCATCCTTACCTGGTCTGGCCTACATGTGACTCCAGGCCCACAGCAATGTAGTTGACTCTTAACTGGCCTCTGAAATGGCCCAGCAAGCCACTCAAATGGTCCAGCAAGCCACTCAGTTGTCAATAGCAATTAGAGATGAGCAACAAATGCTGGATATGCCAGTGATGCCCACATCCCATGAAAGAATTAAAAAAGGGCTCTGATAGGCATTTTTTAAAAGCTTTTGACTACAGCACAGCAATGAAACTAGTAAATGGCTCTGTATAGTTTATTGAAGTCATTTTCAGTTATTTGAAATCAGGTGGTGGACTAAATACTGTAATTAAAAATGCTTATCAGCACCTGAAAAATATACATTGCAGATTTGGATGATAAGCCCTTGCTGAAATGTTTGAGGAGCAGACTGGCCTGCTGTGTATTCTCAGCAATTTTTGATATTATTTCAGATTTTCAGGATTCATATTTTTTTAAACACCTATTTGCTGTTGGGAGTGAGGGGATCAAGATACAGAAAAAAGGCATATTTGCCCATTTCACAGAGAGAATATTTTCCACGTAAAAATAAGAAAGGTGTGGATTATTCCCCACTCTAAATGCTTTTAAGCCAATCTGTGAACCATTGAGCAAAAGTAGGTGAGAGGAAAATCTGTGTTTATTAAGAGAGGGAAAGATAAACTAGTGATACTGGAAACATGGAAAAAACACACACAAAACACTGAAAATGCACAGCAGGTTAAGGGGATCTGAAAGAGAAAGGTTAATGATTGGATCCTTTTTCAGAACTATTTACTGATCTGAATAAAACTTAAATTGGATGAATACATCACAAGGTAATTTATCAATTGAGCATGAGAAGAGGACAGTTGCTGATGCCAGACAAGCTGACCAAGTGCAATTGTGGAATATGTAAGAAGACATGTGTGTTTAGGACTTTACAACAGAATATTGAGAAAGCTGATTAAGGTAAATATTATATGTATTGCATTTCATCTACTTTTAATATACTGGGATATTGTTTTAAAAATTCTGCATTTCAAACTTATCAGAACCTGGGAATTTATTACCCCAAATGTTCTTTTAGGTATGTCAGGGCTTCTTAAATTTTTTTTGGACCATTGCGAATTGAACACAACAATCTTTGTTGATACACCAGGAAGATAATGTTATAGAATTCTACCATAGAGTCATAGAGTCGTAGAGTTATACAGCAGAGAAACTAGCCCTTCGGCCCATCATGTCTGTGCCGGCCATCAAGCGCCTAACTATTCTAATCCCATATTGTGGTGCTAATTGAATTCTGCTCATATCATTAACTTTTTTTATGAGATAATGGCCAATGCATTTCATAGAATCATACAACACTGAAGGAGGCCATTCGGACCATCATACTTATGCCAGCTCTTTGACAGAGCTGTCCAATTAGCCTCATTTCTCCTGCTCTTTCCCCAAGGTTTTTTTGCCCATTATTATGTAACTTCTGGTTACCGACTGTCATGCCAGTGGAAACAGTTTCTCCCTATCTATTCTTTCAAAAACCCCTCATAATTTTGAACACCAAACTTGTTTGTACTTCTGAAGTTGTCACCATGAATTTCAGATCAAAGAATATGGGCTGAATTTTACGCCACCCCAGCGGGTCGGATGATGGTGTGGAGGCAGCATAAAATTGAGCGGGAGGCTCCGGGAGGCCTTACCGCCCTGTTCCCGCCTCCAGCCAACTTTACAGCGGTCGGTGGGGGGGAGCGGCCCGCCTACCCACCCCAGGTCAATCGAGGCCCTTAAGTGGCCTCTTAACGGCCACGTTAGGGCATTAGTCTGCCTCCACAGTTATTTTACCCATGGTAAGTGGGCATGCTGGGGATGTGAAAGCCTGCCCAGCAATAGCTGCCAGCCTTTCCGTGCTTCAGGGGGGGGTGCCATGGCAGTCGGGCACAGGGTGCCCTATTGAGGGCTGCTCCCACCTCCCAATCTAACCCCGAGACCCAGGACGCCCCCCACTCCCCCAAATGACTACCTGGCCTCGCTGCCACAACCGACTACTCTCCCCGGCGAGGCAAGCCCAACTTACCTGAAGTCCTGGCTCCATGGCGTCGGTTGGGCTGCAGTCCCAGCAGTAACCTCCGCTCCTGGTGGTGGCACTGCTGTGACTAAGAGCTGCCAGCCCTCTGATTGGTCGGCAGCTCACTAAGGCAGGACCTCCTCCCTCAAGTGGGTGAAGGTTCCACCTCGGGACAATTAAAGTCCGGGGACCCATGAAATGCGGGTCGATCCCCAGGCTAGGTGGAAGCGGGTTTGCCACCGACTTTTACATCAATGGCGAAGTTCCATCCACCTACGGTAAAATCCAGCCCTATATCTTTGAATGTTATGAACTTTGATAAGATTTTGAATTTTTAGAATATGATTGTTTTTACATCCTCAATCCATGGAGAGGGGTGGAAGTTATGTTATAGTTATATTAAGCTCTGGTTAGACCCCATTTAGAGTACTGCATTCAGTTCTAGACATCGCATCTCAGTAAGGATACTTTGGCCTTGGTGGGGATGTAACACAGATTGACTAGAACAATGCCGGGGATAAATTATGAAGACAGATTGCATAGACTAGGCTTGTATTCCCTTCAGTATAAAAGATAAAGTGGTGATCAAACTGAGGTGTTTGATATAATTGAAGGTATTCAAATTCGAACTATATTATTCACCGTCCCTTCTCTGTCGGTGGGTCAAAATCCTAGAACTCCCTTCCTAACAGCACTGTGGGTGTACCTGCACCCCAAGGACTGCAGCGGTTCAAGACGGCAGCTCACCATCGCCTTCTCAAGTGCAATTAGGGATGGGCAGCAAATGCTGGCCTAGCCAGCGACGCCCACATCCCATGAAAGAATAAATAAAAATTGGGGCGATGTCAGGAAGCACTTCTTCACACAAAGGTTAGTGAAAATTTGAACCTCTCTCCTCCAAAAAGCTGTTGAGACTGCGGGTCAATTGAAAATTTCAAGATTAAGATTGTTAAATATTTGTTAGGTAAGGGTATTAAGGGTTGTGGAATCAAGAAGGGTAAAGGGAGTTAAGATACAGGTCAGCCATGAGCTAATTGAATGGTGGAACAGGCTCAAGGAGCTGCGTGACCTACTCCTGTTTCTATGTTCCTAACTTCCCATAAGTTAGCATGGGAGCATAACTGCAGGGGAAGGAGACAAGTTTCAATTGCAACTGGCTGTTGGATGGGCCAACCTTCATCAAAAGGTAGTAACAGGTGTTCTTGAAGCACTTGGCGCTGTTATGCGTCTGGTTCCATGGACCTTGTGACGACAGTGTCTTGTAATATAAACTGTGCCTAAAGGGTTCCTTGATTTGACTTTATCTGACAGACAAAATGACAGTTTGTTGCATATTTTATCAGGTAACAAAATATTGAACAAAAGGTTCTTCTTCTTGGGTTGAGTGCCCTTGAGCATTAGATTAAAAATTATGAACAGTACAGTTTATGACTGAAGACATTGTTCATAAATTGTTTAAGAAATTCAACATGGTTCTCTTATCCACATTGCATAGTATTTTGTTAATTTCCCTAAATAGATAGCCACAATTTTTGAAAATATGTTTGTGTGGTTGAATGGCACTTTAGAAAGGGTTATATGTCACAAAAATGAGATTTGATTACTTAAGTAATATAACTTAATATTCCCTTAATGACAGTTTGAGGTATTTAAGGTACAGTCTAAAATCTAGTTCAGTTTATGTTCAGTAAAGGCCTGCTCGGGTCTGCAAATGAAACCCGACCCAAGCTCGACAGGGAACCACATCCGACCTGAGCCCCACCCAGCCCGAGTCCTTGCATTTTTTCCCGAGTCCTTTCATTTTTTCCCGAGCCCGACCAAACCCAACCCGACCCAACCCGACCCAACCCGACCCAACCACCGGAATAAAGTTGATTATATTAAAGAGGTTGTGCTCTACCTTCAATGGAATCACTCACTGCAGACTAGTGCGGATTGTTTCCCGTCTTGACGTCTTGGCTGTCACTGTGTCCGACCTGGCCCAACCCGACCCGACCCTATCCCGAATGCCGGACCCGGAAGAGCGACCCGACCCGACACATGTCATCGGGTCCCGTCGGGTTCGGGTCAGGTAGCCATGCTCTAATGTTCAGTCTGTGCTCTGTAGGCTCAGTAGCTCAGTATCTCTGTACCTCCATTAATGTTAAGTTATTGTGGTGGCAAAGGATACCGTCCTTTAGGCCAAGTCCAGCCTGTTCTGCTGTTCTATCTATTTTATATTTCTTGATTGCCAGTCTGAGAACAGAAAAGATCCTGAATGCAAATTGTTGTTAGTATAAGATGTTAACAGTGAGAAAAGCATTGTATATCAGGTTGGGTTGGGCAGACAAGGGTGGTGCTGTTGTTGTATGGCGTACCGACCTCTACCTTGCAGAAGCTCAACGCCAACTCACAGACACCTCTTCCTACCTCCCTCTGGACCATGACCCCACCACCGAACATCAAGCCACCGTCCAAAGGACTGTCACTGACCTCATCTCCTCTGGAGATCTTCCCTCTACAGCTTCCAACCTCATAGTCCCACAATCCCGGACAGCCCACTTCTACCTCCTTCCCAAAATCCACAAACGGGACTGTCCTGGCAGACCCATTGTGTCAGCCTGCTCCTGCCCAACTGAACTTATTTCTTCCTATCTAGACTCTATCTTTTCTCCGCTGGTCCAGTCTCTTCCCACCTACATCCGTGACTCTTCTGACGCCCTACGTCATTTTGACAATTTCCAGTTTCCTGGTCCCAACCGCCTCCTCTTCACTATGGACGTCCAATCGCTCTACACCTCCATCCCCCACCAGGATGGTTTGAGGGCTCTCCGCTTCTTCCTGGAACAGAGGCCCAACCAGTCCCCATCCACCAACACCCTCCTCCGCCTGGCTGAACTTGTTCTCACATTGAACAACTTCTCCTTCAACTCCATGCATTTCCTTCAAGTAAAAGGTGTCGCTATGGGTACCCGTATGGGTCCTAGTTATGCCTGTCTTTTTGTGGGATATGTCGAGCATTCTTTGTTCCAGTCCTACTCAGGCCCCCTCCCCCAACTCTTTTTCCGGTACATTGATGACTGTATCGGTGCCGTTTCCTGCTCCCGCCCCGAACTAGAAAACTTTATCAACTTTGCTTCCAATTTCCACCCTTCTCTCACCTTTACATGGTCCATCTCTGACACTTCCCTTCCCTTCCTCGACTTCTCTGTCTCCATCTCTGGGGATAGGTTGTCTACCAATATCCATTATAAGCCCACTGACTCCCACAGCTACCTCGACTACACTTCTTCACACCCTACCTCCTGTAAGGACTCCATTCCATTCTCCCAGTTTCTCCGTCTCCGACGCATCTGCTCTGATGATGCTACCTTCCATGACGGTGCTTCTGATATGACCTCCTTTTTCCTCAACCGAGGATTTCCCCCCACTGTGGTTGACAGGGCCCTCAACCGTGTCCGACCCATTCCCCGCACCTCTACCCTCACCCCTTCCCCTCCCTCCCATAACCGTGACAGGGTTCCCCTTGTCCTCACTTTTCATCCCACCAGCCTCCATATTCAAAGGATCATCCTCCGCCATTTTCGCCACCTCCAGCGTGATGCCACTACCAGTCGCATCTTCCCCTCCCTTCCCCTGTCAGCATTCCGAAGGGATCGTTCCCTCCGCGACACCCTGGTCCACTCCTCCATTACCCCCACCACCTCGTCCCCGTCCCAGGGCACCTTCCCTTGCAATCGCAGGAGGTGTAATACCTGCCCATTTACCTCCTCTCTCCTCACTATCCCAGGCCCCAAACACTCCTTTCAGGTGAAGCAGCGATTTACTTGTACTTCTTTCAATGTAGTATACTGTATTCGCTGCTCACAGTGTGGTCTCCTCTACATTGGGGAGACCAAGCGCAGACTGGGTGACCGCTTTGCGGAACATCTCCGCTCAGTCCGCAAGCAGGACCCTGAGCTTCCGGTTGCTTGCCATTTCAACACTCCCCCCTGCTCTCATGCTCACATCTCTGTCCTGGGATTGCTGCAGTGTTACAGTGAACATCAACGCAAGCTCGAGGAACAGCATCTCATCTACCGATTAGGCACACTACAGCCTGCCGGACTGAACATTGAGTTCAATAATTTCAGAGCATGACAGCCCCCCACTTTACTTTCATTTTTAGTCATTTTTAGTTATTTTTTCTTCCCTTTTTTTTGCATTCCTTTTTACATTTTTTACAATTTTTTTTGCATTTATTTCATTTCATCTTAGTTTGTTCAGTTTGCTTACCCACTGTTTTTTTCAGGTTGTTTTTCTTCAGGTTTGCACTTGCTGATGTTCAATATTCAGTATATTCACACCTATTCTGTACTAATGCTTTGTCTTTCAACACACCATTAACATATTGTTTGCCTTTGCTCCGTGACCTTTTGGTCAGCTAGGTGGCCTGGTCCAATCTGCACCTTCTCCTTTGTTATCTCTTGCCCAACCCCCACCTCACTTGTTTATAATCTGTGACTTTTCTAATATTTGTCAGTTCCGAAGAAGGGTCACTGACCCGAAACGTTAACTCTGCTTCTCTTTCCACAGATGCTGCCAGACCTGCTGAGTGAATCCAGCATTTCTTGTTTTTGTTTCAGATTTCCAGCATCCGCAGTATTTTGCTTTTATTTTAGTGTTTAATTCACTGCCACTTCTCTTCCAGGAATGCCTACCTTGAAGAAGTTCTGCTCTTCTCTCCGACGGGATTTTCGTTTGTCTCTTTTACCTTGTTCACCTTCATTGCTTTCTATTTCCCTCCTGGTGTTTGATAAGGTATCTACCAAAACTCGTTTTCACAGCCACATCTCCTTCCTCAGTGACTGTCTCCGGCTCCGACTGATTCCACGTGGATTCCAACTGCAGTTTCACCCATCATGCTTTGAAACCACCCAGGATCACAGGTATCTCCGAGAAATACAACGTTCCTCGGACTGCTACTCTCGCCGCATCCTGAGATCCACACTCAGTGCTATGCGCCGCCATATGCACACACTGGACCTCTCTCTCCAGCAGCACCGTCTCACCTTATCTCAAATCTGTTCCACTCCGCAGTTTCATCTCATCTTACGCCTCATCCGACGCATTAACAAAAAACTTTTTTTCTTCCTTTCAGGTGTTAAGGAACGCAAGCTCCAGCAGCTGATGGGGACTAATGCCCCTCCAGATCCTCCTTCCGCTTCACTTCCCTCTGACCCCACCCCTTCTGATCTCACCCCTTGCCGTGTATTCACTATACCCTCTGACCTCCCCCTCTCTGATGCTGAGCGTTCTGGACTCAGCAAAGGTCTCAGTTTTATCCCCTTACGCCCCCACCTCAATGAATTTCGCGCTCGGCATGACGTTGAGCTCTTCTTCCGTCGCCTCCGCCTCCGGGCTCACTTCTTCGACCAGGAGTCCTCCCCCCGACCAGCAGACCCATTCACCCGCCTCCAGCATTCTCCCTCTACCTGGACCCCTCACCCTGGCCTCTTACCCGCTCTTGATCTCTTCATTGAAAACTGTCGGCGAGACATTGGTCGTCTCAATTTCTCTGCCCCCCTCACTCACTCTAACCTGTCCCCCTCTGAACTTGAGGCACTCCGTTCTCTCAGGTCTAACCCCGACATGGTCATCAAACCTGCAGACAAGGGTGGTGCTGTTGTTGTATGGCGTACCGACCTCTACCTTGCAGAAGCTCAACGCCAACTCACAGACACCTCTTCCTACCTCCCTCTGGACCATGACCCCACCACCGAACATCAAGCCACCGTCCAAAGGACTGTCACTGACCTCATCTCCTCTGGAGATCTTCCCTCTACAGCTTCCAACCTCATAGTCCCGCAACCCCGGACAGCCCGCTTCTACCTCCTTCCCAAAATCCACAAACGGGACTGTCCTGGCAGACCCATTGTGTCAGCCTGCTCCTGCCCAACTGAACTTATTTCTTCCTATCTAGACTCTATCTTTTCTCCGCTGGTCCAGTCTCTTCCCACCTACATCCGTGACTCTTCTGACGCCCTACGTCATTTTGACAATTTCCAGTTTCCTGGTCCCAACCGCCTCCTCTTCACTATGGACGTCCAATCGCTCTACACCTCCATCCCCCACCAGGATGGTTTGAGGGCTCTCCGCTTCTTCCTGGAACAGAGGCCCAACCAGTCCCCATCCACCAACACCCTCCTCCGCCTGGCTGAACTTGTTCTCACATTGAACAACTTCTCCTTCAACTCCATGCATTTCCTTCAAGTAAAAGGTGTCGCTATGGGTACCCGCATGGGTCCTAGTTATGCCTGTCTTTTTGTGGGATATGTCGAGCATTCTTTGTTCCAGTCCTACTCAGGCCCCCTCCCCCAACTCTTTTTCCGGTACATTGATGACTGTATCGGTGCTGTTTCCTGCTCCCGCCCCGAACTAGAAAACTTTATCAACTTTGCTTCCAATTTCCACCCTTCTCTCACCTTTACATGGTCCATCTCTGACACTTCCCTTCCCTTCCTCGACTTCTCTGTCTCCAACTCTGGGGATAGGTTGTCTACCAATATCCATTATAAGCCCACTGACTCCCACAGCTACCTCGACTACACTTCTTCACACCCTACCTCCTGTAAGGACTCCATTCCATTCTCCCAGTTTCTCCGTCTCCGACGCATCTGCTCTGATGATGCTACCTTCCATGACGGTGCTTCTGATATGACCTCCTTTTTCCTCAACCGAGGATTTCCCCCCACTGTGGTTGACAGGGCCCTCAACCGTGTCCGACCCATTCCCCGCACCTCTACCCTCACCCCTTCCCCTCCCTCCCATAACCGTGACAGGGTTCCCCTTGTCCTCACTTTTCATCCCACCAGCCTCCATATCCAAAGGATCATCCTCCGCCATTTTCGCCACCTCCAGCGTGATGCCACTACCAGTCGCATCTTCCCCTCCCTTCCCCTGTCAGCATTCCGAAGGGATCGTTCCCTCCGCGACACCCTGGTCCACTCCTCCATTACCCCCACCACCTCGTCCCCGTCCCAGGGCACCTTCCCTTGCAATCGCAGGAGGTGTAATACCTGCCCATTTACCTCCTCTCTCCTCACTATCCCAGGCCCCAAACACTCCTTTCAGGTGAAGCAGCGATTTACTTGTACTTCTTTCAATGTAGTATACTGTATTCGCTGCTCACAGTGTGGTCTCCTCTACATTGGGGAGACCAAGCGCAGACTGGGTGACCGCTTTGCGGAACATCTCCGCTCAGTCCGCAAGCAGGACCCTGAGCTTCCGGTTGCTTGCCATTTCAACACTCCCCCCTGCTCTCATGCTCACATCTCTGTCCTGGGATTGCTGCAGTGTTACAGTGAACATCAACGCAAGCTCGAGGAACAGCATCTCATCTACCGATTAGGCACACTACAGCCTGCCGGACTGAACATTGAGTTCAATAATTTCAGAGCATGACAGCCCCCCACTTTACTTTCATTTTTAGTCATTTTTAGTTATTTTTTCTTCCTTTTTTTTGCATTCCTTTTTACATTTTTTACAATCTTTTTTTGCATTTATTTCATTTCATCTTAGTTTGTTCAGTTTGCTTACCCACTGTTTTTTTCAGGTTGTTTTTCTTCAGGTTTGCACTTGCTGATGTTCAATATTCAGTATATTCACACCTATTCTGTACTAATGCTTTGTCTTTCAACACACCATTAACATATTGTTTGCCTTTGCTCCGTGACCTTTTGGTCAGCTATGTGGCCTGGTCCAATCTGCACCTTCTCCTTTGTTATCTCTTGCCCAACCCCCACCTCACTTGTTTATAATCTGTGACTTTTCTAATATTTGTCAGTTCCGAAGAAGGGTCACTGACCCGAAACGTTAACTCTGCTTCTCTTTCCACAGATGCTGCCAGACCTGCTGAGTGAATCCAGCATTTCTTGTTTTTGTTTCAGATTTCCAGCATCCGCAGTATTTTGCTTTTATTATTGTATATCAGGTGTCAGCCTTGGCTCAGCAGTAGCCCTCTTGTCTGTGAGTCATTGGTTGTTGGTTCAAATCTCACTCCTGGGATTATAACCTCGGCTGACATTCCAGTGCAGCACTGAGGGAATACTGCATTGTCAGAGGTGCCATCTGCCAGTTGGGATGTTAAACTGAGACTCTATCTGTCTCTCAGGTGGACATTAAAGATCTATGATGTTATCAAATAAAAGCAGAGGAGTTCTTGTTGATATTTATCCCTCAGCTAACATCACTAAAACAGATTATTTCATTCTTGCTTGTGGAATCTTGCTGTGTGCAAATTAGCTGTTGTGTATTCCTGCATTAGAATAATAGCTGCACTTCAGAAGTACTTCATTAACTGTAAAGCATTTTGAGACATCCTAAGGTTGTCAAAGGCGCCATGTAAATGCAGGTTCTTTCTCCTTTCACTCCAGAACATCAGGAAATGGTGCACAGGATATCTCTGCACTCAAATTAATAATTAAATGAAGCTTGTTTTAGGTGTGTGATTCTACCTTTGGGTATTTCTTACACACAGCGAATACCACATAGCACAAAGTGGTGAATATCCTTTGTGATGAATCCTACGCAATTTTCCAATTGCATTCACCCAGTTTACATCCACAATCGGAAAATCCAGGCTTGGTTTTCTTAACTTCACAGTAAGTTAAGATGCTGTTTATCAGGATTTGTACTGTTACGTAATATAGTTTATCCACTAAATCCTTCCTTTAAATGGCCTCCTTCTGTGCTGTAAGATTCTATGATTCTATATGAAGTTGCAGAGAGGTTAAGATGAGACCCCATTGTGCCCTCTCAGACGAGTGTAAAAGATCCCATGGAACTAGTCTGAAGAAGAGCAGTGGAGTTATTCCTGGTGTCCTGGCCAATATCTATCCCTCAATCAACATTACAAAGAAACATTATCGAGCCATTATCACATTGCTGTTTGTGGGAGCTTGCTGTGTGCAAATTGGTTGCCACGTTTCCTACATTACGACAGTGACCACACTTCAAGAAGTACTTCATTGTCTGTAAAGGGCTTTGAGACGTCCAGTGGTCATGAAAACTGCTATATAAATGCAAGTCTTTCTTTTTCTTTTTAATACCACACAATGTCATTTCTCAGTACATTGAGACATGCAGTAAACTTTTCTGCTGCGTTGCAAATACTTGTTAGTTTAATCGCAGCCACAAAGTTTGTTTATAAAAAGAAAAATATGATCGGAGGAAAACAAAACACATCTGTGCATCATTTATTTCAAGTTGCAAATGAGCTGGAGTAGGCTAAAAACATTGGAAATAATCAATGCCTATCAACCAGCCAGTTTAATGGAGTCGTCACTGATTCATGAGATAGGCAATCAGATTACAGAGTCAAATAATGCAACGGAAATGTAGATAAATTAACAGACTGACTGAGCTCAGATATTGATGGCACAATGAGCTACGAATACTGACAGCGTGAGAGAAGATGAAAGGAAAGTAAGAACCCAGTAGGGTGCTGAGGGCAAGAAAAGCATTAAAATAACATCATCCCTTTAGCAGTGTAACTCTGAATATCTATTTGTATCTTGCAGCATCACGGCAAGTTTTCATTGAAGGTGAAAGGGTAGCTCAGACACGGCCATATTTAAGAGTCATTAGTCCATCAGCATTTTCATCCCCAGTAAAGCAGCACACGGCAGCAATCTGCAATTTGTGATCACCCGCTAGGTGATATTTTATCTTGTTTTTGTTCTTTTATCATTATCAAGTCGTCCTTCTGGAAATTGTGGACTGGCATTGGATAAGGACAGCATTGGAGTTACCTGTGATGCTTTCCATTGTTAAATAGCCTGTCAGCACTCACTATCAAGATACATGGATGAAAAATGGCCACTTAGGTGAAGTGCTGGATAGCTGCTGGCTTCCATGGAACTGTACAATGATGAGTGTGAAACAGTGTGCCAGGAGCAGCACCATAAATACTTATGGATGACGTGAAGATATGACACAGGACTACCTGAATGCTAAACACAGAAATCAGCAAGCCATAGGCAGCCCCCAGAAGTTCCACAACCAATAGATTGGCAAAGCTCCATAGTCCTACCACATCCAGTTGAGAATGGTGGTGGACAATCAAAGAACAAAGAACAGTTCAGCACAGGAAAGGCCATTCGGCCCGCCAAGCCTGTGCCGATCTTGAAGCCTGTCTAAACTAAAACCTTCTGCACTTCCGGGGACCGTATCCCTCTATTCTCATCCTATTCACGTATTTGTCAAGATGCATCTTAAACGTCGCTGTCGTACCTGCTTCCACCACCTCCCCCGGCAGCAAGTTCCAGGCACTCACCACCCTCTATGTAAAGAACTTGCCTCACACATCCCCTCTAAACTATGCTCCTTGCACCTTAAACCTATGTCCCCTTGTAACTGACTCTTCCACCCTAGGAAAAAGCTTCTCACTATCCACTCTGTCCATGCCACTCATAACTTTGTAAACCTCTATCATGTCACCCCTCCACCTCCGTCGTTCCAGTGAAAACAATCCGAGTTTATCCAACCTCTCCTCATAGCTAATACCCTCCAGACCAGGCAACATCCTGGTAAACCTTTTCTGTACCCTCTCCAAAACCTCCACATCCTTCTGGTAGTGTGGCGACCAGAATTGCATGCAATATTCCAAGTGTGTCCTAACTAAGGTTCTGTACAGCTGCAGCATGACTTGCCAATTTTTATACTCTATGCCCCAACTGATGAAGGCAAGCATGCCGTATGCCTTCTTGACTACCTTATCCACCTGCGTTGCCACTTTCAGTGACCTGTGGACCTGTACGCCCAGAACTCTCTGCCTGTCGATACTCCTAAGGGTTCTGCCATGGACTGTATACTTCCCACCTGTATTAGATCTTCCAAAATGCATTACCTCACATTTGTCAGAATTAAACACCATCTGCCATTTCTCCGCCCAAGTCTCCAACCGATCTCTATCCTGCTGTATCCTCTGACAATCCTCATCACTATCCATAACTCCACCAACCTTTGTGTCGTCTGCAAACTTACTAATCAGACCAGCTACATTTTCCTCCACATCATTTATATATAATACAAACAGCAAAGGTCCCAGCACTGATCCCTGCGGAACACCACTAGTCACAGCCCTCCATTTAGAAAAGCACCCTTCCACTGCTACCCTCTGTCTTCTATGACAGAGCCAGTTCTGTATCCATCTTGCCAGCTCACCTCTGATCCCGTGTGACTTCACCTTTTGTACCAGCCATGAGGGACCTTGTCAAAGGCTTTACTGAAGTCCATGTAGACAATATCCACTGCCCTTCCTTCATCAATCATCTTCGTCACTTCCTCAAAAAACTCATCAAGTTAATGAGACACGACCTCCCCTTCACAAAACCATGCTGCCTCTCACTAATAAGTTCATTTGTTTCCAAATGGGAGTAAATCCTGTCCTGAAAAATTCTCTCCAATAATTTCCCTACCACTGACGTAAGGCTCATCGGCCTATAATTTCCTGGATTATCCTTGCTACCCTTCTTAAACAAAGGAACAACATTGGCTATTTTCCAGTCCTCTGGGACCTTACCTGTAGCCAATGAGGATAAAAAAATTTCTGTCAAGGACCCAGCAATTTCCTCCCTCAGTATTCTGGGGTAGATCCCATCAGGCCCTGGGGACTTATCTACCTTAATGCTTTTCAAGACGCCCAACACCTCCTCCTTTTTGATAACGACATGATCCAGACTATCCACACTCCCTTCCCTAGACTCATCATCCACCAAGTCCTTCTCTTTGGTGAATACTGATGCAAAGTACTCATTTAGTACCTCGTCCATTTCCTCTGGCTCCACACATAGATTCCCTCCTCTGTCCTTGAGTGGGCCCACCCTTTCCCTGGTTACCCTCTTGCTCTTTATATACGTCTAAAAAGCCTTGGGATTCTCCTTAATCCTGTTTGCCAATTACTTTTCATGACCCTTTTTAGCCCTCCTGACTCCTTGTTAATCAGACAATTAACTCCATGAACAACCATATGTGAAGAGTGGACGAACCCACTAGGCCTCCTCCCAAGATCCTCACCACCATAAATGATGGTTTTCAGCCTATCTAGCTCACAACAAATGACATTAACAAGCAGCTGAGCACATAATAGACGGTGAAGTTTATGGGGTCTGACAGGTGATATGCTGGAGACATCTGCACTGGAAATAGCTACCCCCGCCTATCAGCCACACCCTCCCCCCACACTCCACTTCCCCCATATGACCAAGCAATTCCTGTGCAGCTATAGCTCTGGTACCTAACCAAAAATATGGAAAACTGTACACAAAAACCAAGACAAAGCAAACTCATCCAATAGGGCAAGAAGTGGGTCTATTCACTGATAATTGAACAATAGTCAGCTCTATTTATAATTCCTTCAATAATGAAACAGTCCATTTTAGCCTACCACAGGATTTGAGCAACATCCAGGCTTAAGCTGACAAGTGGCAGGTAATAGTTGCACCAAATAAGCACCAAGTAATCAACATTTCCAAAAAGAAAATGCCCAACTACCTCTCTCTGACCTGCAATGACACCACCATCTCTGAGTCCCACACCATCAACATCTTGGGGGAGTCACCATTGATCAGAAGTTTAACTGGACCAGCCATATCAACACCATGGCTAGAAGAACGGTTCAGAGACTGGTTATTCAGAACAGTAGGACCTCAAAATCTTCCCACCATTTAAAAAGTCAGGAGTGTGATGGGATACTTACCATTCGCCTGGCTGGCTGAGGCTGAAACAACTTGAAAAGCTTGATGCCAAGATGAAGGAGAAAGTCCACCACCACCTTGTCAGGGAGGGACAATAAATCTGGCCTTGCCCACTTCACTTACAATCCAAGAACAAGTTAAAAAAACATCCAGGACAGGCCTTGCCACTGACTCCACGCTGCAACCCGCAATCGAATGGTGGCATTGAACGATTCAACATGGTGAAAAAGGAAAGTCTGAAAGGTAGAATGTCGGAGGGGAAAACATTCAAACAATCCATTCACATCCTACTCCACACATATCAATCCATAACCTCAAATTTTGTGAAACTGGTCAAATTGATGTGTCAACGCAAGGTGCATGACACACTGTGGCTGCGGTATGTACTATCTACAGGATTCACTACAAGAACTTACCAAGCTCACATCAACAGTACGTACTAGCTCTGTGACCTCCACTACTGAGCAGGACAAAGGCAACAAGACCATAGGAACACCATCACCTCCAAGTTACACAAAATGAGCATATACTGCAGTTCCATCATTGCTGCTGGGTAAAAATATTGAAATTCCTCACTTAACACCATCATGGGAGCACCATCAGCACAAGAACTGCAGTAATTCAAGAAGGCCCACCACCACTTCGACAACGCAACAAGGGCTGGGAAATAAATTAGGTTTTGCTAGCATCTTACATTCGAGAATAAATTTCAAAGAAATAGCAAGAATCACTGGCCTTGCAATTGTGCTATGAGACACGAGCATTTAAATCCTCAATGCATTTGTTTGAAGTTCCTTCCTCGTGTCACTTTACCGGAAGCATCAACCAATTTTAAAAACAGGTTAATGCCTCTGTTCAAATAGTGCAGGTAAGGATTTCAAATGAATGTATTGTGTTCATACAATAGTGTAGCAAAGTGCCATTGCCTTTAAGAGAAAAGAGGAAGAAAATTAGAATCCAGAATTATATCATCTAATCCTCATTTGAACTCAATCTCCATAAATAGAAATATTCTAATTTGCACATGTGCGTGAACTTATTTTTAATGACTTTGCAGTCACTCGTGAAGATGGAATAAGCGATATATCACAACCTTTCAACTATTGCATACAAACTTTTTGTAATCAAACTATTTGCACTTTATTGTATTGTAGACATAGAGCAGGCTGATATTTCAGCTTGCATTCAAACATCCTAATTTTCTTTTTAAATATAAGATTGATTTGATTTTTTTTTTAAGAAAACAAGATTATCTCATTTAAAACTTGCATCAACCTTGTTGTTACTGTCCTTTTTCCAGTGCATCTTTCTGAATGTGGGCAGAACAAGAGATTCATGGTATCCTGCAATCTGTCTTTTATAAATGGCTTATGATGCACTTTCACAGAGATAAAGGCAGATTATGGTCCTTTTCAAAAAGAGGAACACTTAGAGCAGAGGTTTTCTCAATAACATTGACTAGCTTTGATGTGGAGTAGAATGTTATTGTGACCTTGCCTTCAAGGAAAAACCCAGATGACAGTGGGCTGTACAGTGGTTGGAGCAGTTACAAAAATATAACTGCTAAACCACCTAATGATGTAGTAGTTTTGTTTTAAGTGGGCACGCTGGCTGTTCAGTATGACAGAAAAACTGACATAGCTGAAGAAATGTTGACTTAAACATATCACATTAAAACAGAAACATATGTGGATCGTAATGTTCCCTTTGGTATGCCCCAATGATTCTGTGCCTAAGTATTTATTAATTTAATCCATAAGGATACTTGCAGCAATCCTTTTGCTCTGCACCCATGCAAAATTATATATCAGCTGTGAAATGTGATTTAAAATATGATTTGAATTTTATTTGGAAACCAGCAGAAGACATAAATTTTCAAAAGCACTGAGATTTTGGTTAAGCGAATGGGCTATTTCAGCCTTGTTGAAATGTGCTTTGCTTATGTAATAACGAATCGCAAGCCCGATGCACTGTAAACTTAATAACTCTACCCAGAAGATTCAGTGGCAAATAAACTGTTTCTGTCACCATATCGTCCTTCATGGTTGAAGATCTGGTTTCAAAAACGGCTTCCTGCGTACATCTTCATTGTGACCCCTTAATGCTCCTTAGTGACCCCTCCACTGATTTGTCATACTGCCTGTATTGCCTGTATCCAGTATTGAATGAGCAGATATATAGGGGAAAAGAAAAAAAGAAAGACTTGCATTTATATAGTGCTGTTCACAACCAGCGGATGTCTCAAAGCACTTTACAGCCAATAAAGTACTTTTTGAGCTATAGTGACTGTTGTAATGTAGGAAATGTGGCAGCCAGTTTGCACACAGCAAACGCCCACAAACAGCAAAGTGATAATGACCAGATCATCTGTTTTTGTGATGTTGATTGAGGAATAAATATTGGCCAGGATACCGGAGAGAACTCCCCTGCTCTTCTTCAAAACAGTGCCACAATATCTTTTACATCCACCCAAGCAGGCAGTTGGGGCCTTGGTTTAACATCTCGTCTGAAAGACGGCACCTCCAACAGTGCAGCAGTCCCTCAGTACTGTACTGGAGTGGCAGCCTTGATTTTTATGCTCAAGCCCTGGAGTGGGACTTGAAGCTGGAACCTTGTGACTCAGCAGCAAGGGTACTACCAAGGAAGACCAAAACCATTGACTTTGGCCCCTACCACAATCGCTGTTCTCTAGCCATCAATTCCAATCCCTTTCAAGACCCAGGCTGATCAGAACCTGAGCATCTGATCTGATCCTGAACTGAGCTTCTGACCCCATATTCTCTCCATTATTTCCATCTCTGCAATATTGCCCATCTCCACACCTGCCTCCACCCATCTGCTACTGAAAGCCTTATCCATAATTTGGTTACCTCCTGACTCAACTATTCCAATGCTCTCCTGACCGGCCTTCCACCCTTCATAAACTTCATTTCATTCAAAACTCTGCTGGCCATATCCCAACATTTACCAAGTTTTATTCACCTCATGCTCACTGACCGACATTTTCTCCCAGTCTGGTAATGCCTCCTTTTTAAAATTCTCATCCTAGTTTACAAATCCCTCCATGAACTCATCCCTCCCTATCTCTGTAACCTTCTCTACCCTACATTCGTTATCCGCATGCTTCCAATTCTGACTACTTGTGCATCCTCCCTACTCTTCCCCTTACCATTGGTGGCTGTGCTTTCAGTTGTCTTGACCCTAAGCTCTGGAATTCCCTTTCTAAACCTCTCCGCCTCTCTTCATCTCTCTCCTCCTTTGAGGTGTTCCTGAAAACTACCTCTTTCACCAAGCTTTCAACCGATCCTAATGTCAATTTATGTGACTCGGTGTCAAACTTTGTCTGATAACACTCCTGTGAAGCACCTTGGAATATGAACATATGAATTTTTTTTAGTTCATTCATGGGATGTGGAAGTCACTGGCTAGGCCAACATTTATTGTCCATCCCTAAGTAAGCTGCCTTCTTGAACTGCTGCAGTCCATATGAGGTAGGTACACCCACAGTGCTGTTAGCAAGGAAGTTCCAGAATTTTGACCCAGCGACAGTGAAGCAATGGTAATATAATTCCAAGTCAGGATGGTGTGTGACTTGGAGGGGAACTTGCAGATGGTGGTGTTCCCATGCATTTGCTGCCCTTGTGTCCTTCTAATTGGTAGAGGTCGCAGGTTTGGAAGGTGCTGTCTAAGGAGCCTTGGTGCGTTGCTGCAGAACATCTTGTAGATGGTACACACTGCTGCCACTGTGCGGCGGTGGTTTTGGGAGTGAATATTTGTGGATGGGGTGCCAATCAAGCGGGTTGCTTTGTCCTGGATGGTGTCGAGCTTCTTGAATGTTGTTGGAGCTGCAGGCAAGTGGAGAGTATTCCATCACACTCCTGACTTGTGCCTTGTAGATGGTGGACAGGCTTTGGGGAGTCAGGAAGTGAGTTACTCGCCGCAGGATTCACAGCCTCTGACCTGCTCTTGTAGCCACAGTATTTATATGGCTATTCTAGTTCAGTTTCTGGTCAATGGTAACCCCTAGGATGTTGATAGTGGGGGATTCAGTGATTGTAATGCCATTGAATGACAAGGGGAGATGGTTAGATTCTCTCTTTTTGGAGCTGGTCATTGCCTGGCACTTGTGTGGCACGAATATTACTTGCCACTTATCAGCCCAAGCCTGGACATTGTCCAGGTCTTGCTGCATTTCTACACGAACTGCTTCAGTATCTGTGGGTTCGCAAATGGTGCTGAACATCGTGCAATCATCAGCGAACATCCCCACTTCTGACCTTGTGATTGAAGGAAGGCCATTGATGAATCAGCTGAAGATGGTTGGGCTTAGGACATTACCCTGAGGAACTCCTGCAGTGATGTCCTGGAGCTGAGGATTGACCTCCAACAACCAGCAGGGGCAGGTGTAGGTCACTTGGCCCCTCGAACCTGCTCTGCCATTCAATAAGATCGTGGCTGATCTGATTGTAACCTCGACTCCACATTCCTGCCTGCCCCTGATAACCTTTCACTCCCATGCTTATCAAGAATCTATCTACCTCTGCCTTAAAAATATTTAAAGATTCTGCTTAACTACCTTTTCAGGAAGAGAGTTCCAAACACCCACGAACCTCTGAGATAAAAAATTTCTCTTCATCTCTGTTTTAAATGGGCGACTACTATTTTTAAACAGTGACCCCTAGTTCTAGATTCTCCCACAAGGGGAAACATCCTTTCCACACTCACCCTGTCAAGACCCCTCAGGATCTTATATCTTTCAATTAAGTCGCCTCATCCTTAACTCCAGCAGATGCAAGCCTAGCCTGTCCAACCTTTCTTCATATGACAACCTGCCCATTGCAGGTATTAGTCTAGTAAACCTTCTCTGAACTGCTTCCAACACATTTACATCCTTCCTTAAATAAGGAGACTAATACTGTACACAGTATTCCTGATGTGGTCTCACCAATGCCCTGCATAACTGAAGCATAACCGAAGCATAACCACCCTACTTTTGTATTCAATTCCCCTCGCAATAAATGATAACATTCTATTAGCTTTCCTAATTGCAAATATCACACCACTACTTAAGAAGGGAGGGAGAGAGAAAACAAGGAACTACAGACCAGTTAGCCTTACTAGTAGTGGGGAAAATGCTAGTATCTATTCTCAAGGATGTGATAAATGGACACTTGTATAATAATGATCTGATTGGGCATAGGCAACATGGATTTATGAATGGGAAATCATGTTTGACGAACCTGTTGGAGTTTTTTGAGGATGTTATTAACAGAATTGATAAAGGGGAGTCAGTGGATGTAGTATACTTAAATTTTCAGAAGGCTTTTGATAAAGTCCCCCACAGGATAGAAAAATTAAAGCACGTGGGATAGGAGGTAATATACTGGCATGAACTAAGGATTGGTTAACAGGCAGAAAACAGAGTGTAGGAATAAACGGGTCTTTCTCACATTGGCAGGCTGTGACTAGACTAGGGTACCACAAGAATCAGTACTTAGGCCCCAGCTGTTCACATTATATATCAATGATTTGGATGTGGGGAACAAATGTAATATTTCCAAGTTCGCAGATGAAACAAAGCTAGGTGGGAAAGTGTGTTGTGAGGAAGATGCAAATTGGCTCCAAGAGGTATTAGACAGTGTGACGGAAACTGCACCTGCCAAATGGAAACATATTAATTACGTCATGGAACACTATTTGAACTTTTACTGGACATTGACTATAACTTGTTTAAAAAGACCACAGAGCAGTGGCTGAAAACATGGCTGCACATTTGCATTCTGAGAGACAGTTGCCTGGAGAGACAATGGGAGTGCTCCCTGATTCAATTAGCCAGATGGGCTTTTTCAATAGTGATGGTCAAAAGACATTGAGAGTCATTGTCTGTGTAACAGCCAGCATTCCACACACCCCTCCCTCGCTCCCCCCACTGAGTGTGCCTAGTAAGCTTTGAAGAATCAACAATGCTCGCAGGCAATGCCATCTGAAATAAAGAGCTAGTCACATGACTAACCTGCTGGCCAACCTGGAAATTGATTGAATTGTGCATCACAGTAAAGCCAGGCAGACTGCGATTTTGAATACCAAAGAGAAGCAAGTCTCTCTCTCTCTCTGTCTCTTTCTCACACAAAGTTCTAGGGATCCATGGAAGTAACTTAAGCCTCAAGACAGAAGACCCCTGCAGCTTTCCGGTACCAGCAAAACAAGTTTGAAAATGTGCACTGGGCCCCAACGAGAACTGCAAGACTTATTTCAATCAAAGACTTTACAGCCAGCCCAAAACCAGTAACTGAATTCCATCTACTACTTCAAACTTTCCCCCTTTAATTCTTTCTCCTCCTCTGTATCTATTTGTGTGTGTGTTTATCGCGTATGCATGCTAGCATGGTTGCGTCTTGTATTTTTAGCAGTATTAACTGAATTAGAGTTTTAAGGTTAATAAACTTACACCTTTCTTGTTTAAACCTGAGAAAACCTGCCTGGTTGATTCCTTTACAATTACAATTAGAGAGCAGTGAGTAAGGACTCACTGAGCAGAAGCTAAAAAAAGTGTGTTTTAAAAGTTAAACCTCTTATGACCAAACCAGGAAAGGGCTGAGAGGGGAGCCTGTGTCCCCTTCCTCACCTGGTCGTAACAACAGACTTAGTGAGTGGGCAAGAACATCCAGATGGAATATAATGTGGAAAAATGTGAGGTTATCCGTTTTGGTAGGAGGAAAAGATGTTTAGTTTAGTTTAGTTTAGAGATACAGCACTGAAACAGGCCCTTCGGCCCACCGAGTCTGTGCCGACCATCAACCACCCATTTATACTAATGCTATACTAATCCCATATTCCTACCACATCCCCACCTGTCCCTATATTTCCCTACCACCTACCTACACTAGGGGCAATTGCTAATGGCCAATTTACCTATCAACCTGCAAGTCTTTGGCATGTGGGAAGAAACCGGAGCACCCGAAGGAAACCCACGCAGACACAGGGAGACCTTGCAAACTCCACACAGGCAGTACATTTAAACATTCAAATAAATTTAAATAAAGGAATTAATTACCTTCACGTTCCTGCCATCTGTCCTGGTGCGATATTCGTGCCCGTGGTCAGCAGCCTCGCACCTTCAGATCCCCATCCAGGGAACCGAGGCAGAACACTGGTAGGGTGGGGGTTGCAGGTCAGGTTCTCAGTGAGGGGGGAGGGGGCGGAGAAGCAGGGTCAAAACAATATCATTGGTGTAGGGATGGTGGGAAGGGTTACAGTGCACAGTTCGTGAACTTTGTGGGGGGTGGGGTAAGGTGGGAAGGGGAAATATTTTGGTGGGGGGAGAGGGCATGTAATGAATTTTACGGTTAAGGGGTGGGTGGGAGAGGGGTGATTTAAATGGATTTAAATTTTTCCATTACACTTTCCTTTAAATATTTAAATTGAAGGTTAGGGCTCGAAGCCTTTTTAAAATGGCATTAGCTGCTGCGCAAAGGCAGCTGATGCCATTGCCGGGGACAGTCCGCCCTCCCCCTCCACATCAACGGGATGGGTGGTCCGCCCCAACTATTTAAATGATCCTTCGCGTTTCATAGCATGGTGTCTCCGCGATGTGCCGTCCACACGGGCGGCCGACCATTGTTATCGTCCACCACCGATTATGGCGGCGGAAGTATAAATTGCCGCCTAATGTTTCAGGTCTGTGCACTTTCATCAGAGCTGAGAAAGGTTAGAAATGTAATAGGTTTTGAGCAAATGGAAGGGGGAAGGGTGAGAAGAAGAAGAAAAGGGAAGGTCTGTAATAGGGTCTAGGGCAGAGAGATTAAATGACAAAAGATTTCATGGTGCAAGGTGTCAGGGAACTGTTTTTTTCTCCTTTGATTAAAAGTGTGCCTTTAAGACTCTGTTTAAAAACAGTGTGCCTGTAAAAACTAAGAGGCACAGTGTGCCCCAGCTGCACCTGTCTCCTAGGCCACAGCAGGAGAGATCACATGGTGTACTGTAACAATTTGAATGCGTGCAGGGACTGGCTGAAACCAGTTTTGAGAGACACCAGCAAAGCATGCTTGCCTTGAAGGAAGAGAATTCTCTCAGCAGAAATTCTACAATGAGCCACAGGCTGTGTTAATTGCCTAAGGAAAAAAAACCTTTGAAAAGAACATCTGTATTGCTGGAGGTAGGAAAATTTATTTTCTTTACTTCCAATCTGAGAGGTCTGAGCTTCAAGATTGACTCTCTCTTGACTGATTTTATTTTCTGGAATTCACAGTAAACTTTCAACTGACAGACTACCAATTTTAAAACCCAAATATAGACCTGTCGTTATACTCCGTGTTGAAAGAACTGTGTGACGCCTGCTGCAGCTGAAGTGCTTTGAATGCCTATCAAGTAAAGACTGTTCATCAAATCCGCCTGGAGAGTTTGAGTGGAATCTGATTATTTTTACACTAGGATACCTCACCCAACAAGACTTACAACCCAGTTCTTTATTTATTCTTAAGAAACAACTAATTTTTAAAAACACTATTTTTAAAACTGGTTAACCTTTAGATCTTTGAATGTATGTGTGTGAATGGGGTAGGGGGGTAGAATAAATAAGAAGCTATAAGGTCTTTAGACATAAATTTACCTTAATAGTGTTTAAGATTTAGTTTATTAATAAATAGTTTGTTTGTTGTTATTTGAAAATACCTGGTTTGGTCTGTTTTATTCTAGGGGTTATTAAAGTGTTTAATTTGGCTAATTTCCAGTAGGTGGGAAAACTTTAATATGCTGCCATCTGTGGAGTATTGGGACTGAACTGACACTCCCACCTCAGTCATAACAAAGGCCAAAGTGAGTGGTAATGGGACACGTAAAGAAACAAAAGATGCGTCTCGAGGAGGTGTGAATGACAAAATTGTGAACAGCTGTCGTCCAAAAGGAAAGAAAGGGAAATAAGAGAGAAATAAGAGGAAACAAAAACAGTAAAGTAAAATGAAACAATGGTGGCAGAGGTTATGATGTAAAATTGTAAAGTGCCCAGTTGAAAGATGAAGTGCTGTTCCTCAAGCTTGTGTTTAGCTTCATTGGAACACTGCAGCAGGCCAAAGACTGAAAGGTCAGAGTGGGAGCAAGATGGAGAATTAAAATGACAGGCAACTGGAAGCTTGGGGTCACGCTTGCAGTCTGAATGGAGGTAATCTGCAAAGTGGTCACCCAGTATGTGTTTGGTCCCCCCAGTGTAGAGGAGACCACATCGTGAGCGGCGAATACAGTACATGATATAGAAAAAATACAAGTAAATTGCTGTTTCACCTGGAAGGAGGGTTTGGAGCCTTGGACAGTGAGAAGGAAGGAGGTAAAAGAGCGGGTATTGCATCTCCTACGCTTGCATGGGAAGGTGCCATGGGAAAGTGAATGGGTGGTGGAGGTAACTGAGGAATTGACCAGGGTGTCACAGAGAGAACAGTCCCTTCGGAATGCTGAAGGGGAGAGAAAGATGTGTTTAGGAATATAGGAGCAAGAGTAGGCCATTCAGCCCATCGAGCCTACTCCACCATTCAATACGATCATGGCTGATCTTTCACTTCGATGCCTTCTTCCCACACTATCCCCTTATCCCTTTATGCCATTGGTATTTAGAAATCTGTCAATCTCTGCTTTAAACATTCTCAATGACTGAGCTTCCACAGCCCTCTGGGGTAGAGAATTCCAAAGATTCACAACCTGATAAGTAAAGACATTTCTCCTCAGCTCTGCACTTATTTTGAAATTGTGTCCCCTGGGTCTACACTCCCAAACCAGGGGAAACATTTTACCTTCATCTACCCTGTCTATCCCTTTAAGTATTTTATAGGTTTCAATGAGATCACCTCTCATTCTTTGAAGCTCTAGAGAATACAGGTCAAGTTTCCCCAATCTCTCTTCATAGGTCAGTCCCGCCATCCCGGGAACAAGTCTGGTGAACCTTCGTTTCACTCCCTCTATGTCAATAATATCCTTCCTAAGTTAAGGGGGCCAACAATACTCCAAGTGTGGTCTAACCATGGTTCTATACAATTGAAGCAATACGGCACTACTCCTGTACTCAAATCCTCTTGCGATAAAGGCTAAAATACCATTAGCCTTCCTAATTGCTTGCTGCACCTGCATATTAGCTGTCGGTGACTTATTGATAAGGACACCCAGGTCCCTCTGTACAGCTACATTTTCTAATCTCTTACCGTATAAGAAATACTCTGCACATCTGTTCCTCCTACCAAAATGGATAACCTCACATTTTTCCACATTATATTCCATCTGCCACAATCTTGCCCACTCACTAAGTCTGTCCAAATCCCCTTGAAGCTGCTTTGTATCTTCCTCACAACATACATTCCCACCTAGTTTTGTGTCATCTGCGAACTTGGAAATACGACATTTGATTCCCACATCCAAATCATTGATATATATTGTGATGAGCTGGGGCCCAAGTACTGATCCTTGCAGTTCCCCACTAGTCACAGTTGACCTGTTTATTCCTACTCTCTGTTTTCTACCTGTCAATCCTTAATCCATGCCAGTATATTACCTCCTATTCCATGTGCTTTAATTTTGCTAACCAACCTCCTGTGGGAGACTTTATCAAGAGCCTTCTGAAAATCCAAGTATACTACGTCCACCCTTTATCAATTCTGTTAGTAACATCCTCGAAAAGCTCCAACAGGTTCGTCAAACATAATTTCTCATTCATAAATCCATGTTGACTATGCCTAATCAGATCATTATTATCCAAGTGTCCATTTATCACAATCTTAAGAACATATTCTAACATTTTCCTTACCACTATGTAAGGCTAACAGGTCTGTAGTTCCCTGTTTTCTCTCTCTCTCCCTTCTTAAATAGTGGGGAGACATTTGCTACCTTCCAATCTGCAGGAACTGTTCCAGAATCTATAGAATTTTGGAAGATGAATACCAATACATCCACTATCTCCATAGTGATGTCTTTCAACACTCTGGGATGAGGAATATCAGGTCCTGGGGACTTATCAACCTTCAGCGCCATTAATTTCTCCAATACAACCTTCTTACTAATACTAATTTTCTTTAATTCCTCATTTTCCCTAATCACTTGGATCTCTAATTCTGGGAGATTTCTTGTATCTTCCTCAGTGAAGACAGACACAAAGTAATCATTTCGCTTCTCTGCCATTTCTTTATTCCCCATTATAAATTCTCCTGACTGCCTGTAATGGACACACATTTGTCTGAGCCAAATGTTTCCTTTTTACGTGTCTATAGAAGCTTTCACAGTCAGTTTTTATGTTTTTTGTTTGTTTTGTGATGGAAACCACACCTGCCAAATGAAAACTGTCACGCTAGGCCCCCACCTGCTAAGAATGAGGCACATTACTTTTGTCATGAACATTGATTTTAAACTGTTGCTGGAGTGAGGAAATGACTTGTTGAACAGATCAGCCATGTCTGGAAAAAACATTTGCATACTAACAGACGGTGTTATGTCGACAAAGGACCATTCGCTGACACATTCAACCCACAATGGATATTGATCATCGGACAGTGAGGGGGTGGGGAAGCGCAGTCCAGGGACTGCTGGGGGTGATGCAATCCACAGGGGCCAGGACTGGTTGGAGCAGCTTGTCACATGACTAACAGGCTGTTCCAGAGTTTTTTGAACTAGCCACAGAGAGTTTGAATGCAGAAAGACTGTTTGCTCCAGGACTGAGAAGATCTCTCTTGTCTGCTCCCATCTCTTTCTCACAAGCCTCTGAATACATTGAAGACACATGAACCCCAAGAGAGAAAAGCTTCCTACAGTGAACAAGGTTTAAGAAGAACACTGGGCCCCAAAGAAAAGCCAGATCTACCTACAAGCAAGGACTCTACAGTGAGCTCGAAGAACCGTAACAAAAACTCTTCAGATATTGCCTCAAACTTTTCCACTTTATTTTTCCTTCTGCTCTTTTCTGTCTCTATTTGCATGCGTGTATCGTATATGCATGCTAGCGTGGGTGTGTCATGTATCTGCAGGCATCAACCAAATTAGAGTTTAAGTTTAATAAATTTCAACCTTTCTTCTTTAATCCTAAGAAAACCTGTTTGTGCTGGTTTCTTTGCCCTATTATTGAAAAACAGTGAACAAGGATTCACCAAGGGGGAGCAAAAAACACGGTGTGTTTAAAATTAAACCGTTACAGAAAGGTCAGGTGAAGGCTAAGAGGGAACCCTAGATACCTTTCTCACTGGGTCTTAACAGAAACATATCAATTTCTTCATATGGAACACTATTTGAACTTTTACTGGACATTGATCATAACTTGTTGAAAAAGACCAGAGAGCTGAATGGATGAAAACATGGCTGCATATTTGCATTCTGAGAGACAGTCATCTAGAGAGACAATGGGAGTGCTCCCTGATTCAATTAGCCAGATGGGTTTTGTCAATAGTGATGATCAAAAGACATTGAGAGTCATTGTCTGTGTAAGTGTCAGCACGCCACCCCCCTGCCACCCACTGAGTGTGTCGAGTAAGCTTTGAAGAATCAACAAGCTTCGCAGGCAATGCTGTTTCAAACAAAGAGCTGGTCACATGACTAACCTGCTGGCTAGTCTGGGAACTGTTGAATTGTGCCTCAAAGAAAGATTTGGGAAGACTGCAATTTTGAAGACCAAAGAGAAGCAAGGGTGGAATTTTACCCTAGGCAGCCAGGAGCCGTCCATTGACTGAAAAGTCGGTGGCGAACCTGCTTCCACCTGGCCTGGGGATCCCACCCGTATTTTGCGGGTCCCCAGGCTTTAATTGCCTGAGACGGGAGTCCCTACCTCAAGCAGGTGGAAGTCCCCCCTAATAAAGCTGCCAGCTAATCAACGGGCCGGAAGGTCTCTGTCCCAGCAGCACCACCGGGAGTGATGGCCACTGCTGGGACAGCAGCCCAGCCTACAAAAGAAGATGTCGGGAAGCCCCGGACCTAAAGTAAGTTTCTGTTGCCTCGCCAGGGATGATCAGTTGGGCCCCAATGAGGCAAGGGTGGTCGATTGGGGGGATGGGGGGGAGAGTGGTGGGGGGGTGTTGGGGGTGGTTGGGGCAGCAGGGGGCGGCCTTCCATCGGGCACAGGGTGCCTGATCAGGTCATCAGAAAGCTGCCTGGTTTTGTCAGGCAGATTTTCTTGGGTCTAGGACGCCTGTTTGCCATACGTAAAATCCCCGTGGAGGCGGGCTTGGGCCCTTAAGTGACCTTTAAGTGGCCACTTAAGGGCCCTGATTGGCCTGGGGCGGGGAAGCCATTTTACGCCGCCGCCTTGCATAAAGTGGTGGCGGAGGCGGGTACGGGTCGGGAAGGGTCCACCAAGCCTCCTGCTCCATTTTACACCACCCCCCTGCCACCATTCCGTTCTTTGGGGGGCATGGGGCATAAAATTCAGCCCAAGGTCTCTCTCTTTGTCTCACTGTCTCACTCTGTCACGCAAAGTTCCAGAGACCCACGGAAGCAACTAGCAACTTTAAGCCTCAAGACAGAAGACCCCTGCAACTTTTCGGTACCAGTGAAACAAGTTTGAAAGTGTGCACTGGGCCCCAATAAGAACTGCAAGAATTAACTCCAATCAAGGTCTTTTAATTCAAAGCAAAAACAGTGACTGAATTCCATCTACTACTTCAAACCTTCCCCCTTTAATTCCTTCTCCTCCTCTGTGTCTATTTGTATGTATGTGTGTGTTTATCACGTATGCCTGCTAGTGTGGTTGCATCGCATAGTTTTAGTAGTTTTAACTGAGTTAGTGTATTAAGGTTAATAAACTTACATCTTTTTGTTTAAACCTGAGAAAGCCTGTCTGATTGGTTCATTTACAATTCCAATGAGAAAGCAGTGAGCAAGGACTCATTGAGGTGAAGCTAAAAAAAACTTTTTTAAAAAGTAAACCCTGTTACGGCCAAACCAGGAAATGGCTGAGATGGAAGCCTGAGACCCCTTCCTCACCTGATCATAACAGTTTACATTCATATTCTATTCTCCCTTTCTTTATCAGTTTCTTGGTCCTCTTTTGCTGTATTCTAAAATCCTCCCAAACCTCACATGTACTACTATTTCTGTAAACTTTATAGGCCTTTTCTTTTAATCGTATATAATCCTTATCTTCCTTTGTTTGCCATGGTGGTGGCATCACGCTGGAGGTAGCGCAAATGATCCATTGAATACGGAGGCTGGTGGGGTGGAAGGTGAGGACACGGGGAACCCTATTGTAGTTCTGGGAGGGAAAGGAAGGGGTGAGAGAAGAAATGTAGGAAATGGAATGAACACAGTCGAGAGCACTGTCAACCACGGTGGGGGGAATTCTCAGTTGAGAAAAAAGGAAGACATATTGGAAGCACGACTATGGAAGTTGCATCGTCCGAACAGATGCAATGGAGATGGAGAAACTGGTAGAATAGAATAGAGTCCTTACAGGAAACAGGGTGTGAGGAAGTGTAGTTGAGGTATCTGTGGGAGTCAGTGGGCTTGTAGTGACTACTGGATGATAGCTTATCCCCAGAAATGGAGACAGAGAAATCAAGGAAGGAAGGAGTTGATGATGGACCATGTGAAGGCAAGAGAAAGGTGGACATTGGAAGCAAAGTCGATGAAATTTTCCAGTTCAGGATGCGTGCAGGAAATGGCATTGATACAGTCATCAATTTGCCAGAAAAAGAAGTGAGAGAGGGGGCCTGAGCAGGACTGGAACAAAGACAGGCATAGCTAGGATCCATGCAGGTATCAATTGTAATACTTTTTAATTGAAGGAGGTGAGTGGAGTTAAAGGAGAAGTTGTTCATTATGAGAACCTATTAGATTTGTAACATTTCCCAGTTCTGATGAAGGGTCAGTGACCTGAAACGCTGTGTTTCTCTCTCCACAGATGCTACCATACAAGCTGAGTATTTCCAGCACTTGCTGTTTTTATTTCAGTAAGGGAAGCATAGCCTCCCAAGTGCTAACTGCTCAACCTATCTGCATAATATCTTTGGACTCCAAATAATGGAAGAAAGACTTCTGAGACTGCAGCAAAAGTGTCTCTAAAGACGAGGATTAATCCTGGCAATGACAGAGGAGGAAGAACAGAACCCATCCCGATAAAAATCCCCCACCCCACACTCTCCGTGGGCCCATAATAGTTGGCAGTTCTTAGTAACACACAATCACAGTGAAGATTCTGTCACAGAATCCTTTGGCACTGAAATCCACACAACTATCAGAATAGATTGTTACAAAATTAACATGTAAAAAAAAAAGTGATAAGAATATCAAAGCCTGGGCCACCCTTAACAACAAGCTCCTAATGTTACTAGAGAACTCCTGATAGATAACTATATAACTTATGTGTGAGAGCAAACAATATGGTGGGAAACCAGCTACCTGATTTATTACATTGCATGAAATGAAGAGGGAGCCAGCGAGTTTGGGAACCTCGGATTTTCCAATCTCTCCTGGCCTAGTTACTACCCACGTAACTATTTCCACTGAGCAGAATTACAGCCTTCATATCTCAGAAATGTTATGCTTGGCTCAGGATAAAGGCTTGTCAAGATCAAGAGTAATTTATTCTACATAAAAATTTTATTTTCACTTTACATGAAACCATTTTACTATAATAATGATAAGATCAAAGCAATGCAAAGCCCATCCCGACTTGAACCTGTTCATCACCTTGACCCTTCAATAAAAAGTGTGCCTACTTCCCTTTAATGATTAACTTATTTTCTCTCAGACAATCTTTAAACAATGGAGCCACTGAGCAATAATGCTTGAGTTCAATTTTATGACCTAAACAAAACCACTGGTATATTCATTAAAAGCAGTCTTAAATGATGAATTCTCTTTGTTGTTGATTTAATGAGTAAAATAATAAAGGGTCCGGCTTTATAAAATGCAGGTAAAGCTGATCAGAGGCTCCGTCTCTTCCTGCAATCGCTAATCTTATGCAACATCATCTACAAAGGAACATACAAACAATGATAAGAAGCAGAGGGAGACTGAAAACAGAAGGACATGGGATTATAGTGGCATGCATTTATAGCAAGATAAAAGTTAATCATAAGCCACATCTGTCAAAGAAAAGTCGAACCTGTGCTCTGAGTTGTGCGGGGACTACTCAGGTCCTTAACATTTGTGAAACTTTTAATTTTGTTGGTTGCCTCTGAGGATTAGGGATATCACATTTCATATTTTCAAGTTCATGAGGCAATGAAAGCTCATGACTGATCACTGTCAAATTTACATGCGGATACTATAGGTTTCATGACCTCAGACAGTATTTTCCTTAATTAACAAAGCCGATACAATGCATATGATATATTGTGAATGAAGTATGTAAAAGCTGTAGAAGGTAGGCACTGGGTCAATCGCTGCCCTCACTGAGATCCACTGGTTTAGCATAGACTGGACTTTCTGGTTTCCAGATGTCGTATGTAATATCAAAGCAGCTTGGTTAGAGGTGGAAAATTTTGAAGGCCTATATAATTGAGTGATCCATAGTTTCCACTTACCCAAAAATGGCACTGGCCATTGATGACTTGTTCAATTAATCCATAGAAAAAGTTTTACTTCAAATTCTGATCATCAATGTTAATTTAATTTGCATTTTTGGGATTATTTACCTTCAAACCATCTTTTTCCATATTTTTGCCCTGATGAATTTCTTTGTCTGGCCAACAATATGTTCTTAGACTGTCACCAGCTCCCAGAAGATACTTCAGGAAATCTTCTCATTTTTCTTCTCCTTAAGGGTGTAAGACTTTAGCGAGATCATTTGGAGAAATACAAAGCCTGAAGAGTTGAGGTTAAGAGAACCATAGGGAAGAATGCAGGGAGAGAACTTTCTGAAATTGTAAAGGAATGTGCTCAGAGTAACAAAGAAATAGGCATAGCTGTGGAAGCAAAGGTGACAATAACAAATTCATCTTATAGAGGAAAGAAGGTTATCAACTGGGATCCTTAAGGATGCAAATGAGGTTGAAACTAGCTGAACTTAAAAGAATTGACATACTAAATTATTATTTCAAGGAAGTATTCACTAGAGCAGACATTAGTTTCATGCAACCATCACAGGAGGTTCTACAATTACAAACATAGAAAAATATTGGGCAGAAAAAGACCCAGCTGGTCCATCTAGCCTGCCCCATAAACTCAATGACTTATTCATCACTTACAAGGAGGTACTCCTTCTTCTTCTTCTTCTTCTTTGGCCTCCTTGTCTCGGGAGACAATGGGTAAGCGCCTGGAGGTGGTCAGTGGTTTGTGGAGCAGCGCCTGGAGTGGCTATAAAGGCCAATACTAGAGTGACAGACTCTTCCACAGGTGCTGCAGAAAAAATTGGTTGTCGAGGCTGTTACACAGTTGGCTCTCCCCTTGCGCTTCTGTCTTTTTTCCTGCCAACTGCTAAGTCTCTTCGACTCGCCACTAAATAGGCTTAAAGGACTATGATAGTAGACTAAACACTTATCCAGTTATTGCAGAGTCAGAAACCATTAACCTGAAGCTATATCATACTTTAGTCAGGTGACACTTGAATGCTGCATTCAGGTCTGGACACCAGGCACAAAGGAATCAAACAAGCCAGCAAGATAGGCTGTTCCAATCCTGTATACAATCTTGAAGTGCCGCAGAGAAGAAACATAAGGCTGATACTTAATGCCAAAAGATTGAATTATTTGAAAAAGTTAGAAAACTCAGATTTTTATCCTTGAAAGAAGGAAAGTGAGAGAGGATCCTTTAAAGGTATATAGGATATGAAGAGTCTGAAATTCGGATGGGACCATTATTTTAGCATAAAATCATCAAATCAAAACCTGCATCCACCAAATGTAAAGCTGCGGGCCTAATCCCAAATTATGTGGATAGAGTCATTAGCAAGGTTTTGGTCGGTGACACTCACCTGTAAGGGTGTTTCAGCCGAGAACACAATTGACGCATTGCAGTACCACTCTGAGGGTGGAAGTGGAGCCCGAGGCTCTGGGAAAAGCTACTGTAAATTTTCTTCCATTTTTGTGGGAACATGTGGACTTTTCCAATCGATACCTCGGGGGAACAGTCTTGGGGCATTAGCTAATAAAAGTTGTGCTGCGACCTTACTAAGGCATGCTGGGTGGAATTCCTGGGGTTACTGTCCAGGCAAGCCACTTGACCTAGGGAACATAGTCAGAGTTTTGTTCTCCTCAACCCCACCAGAGTTTCCTGCTGAAGTGGAAACAGGTTGCAACCTGTCCAAACCAGATTCCAATCCTTTTATCAACCTGCATCAGCCAGATTAATGTGCTGGGCCTCCATTTTTTTTATTCGTTTCATGGGATGTGGGCATCACTGGCAAGACCAGCATTTGTTGTCCATCCTTAATTGCCCTTGACACCTGAGTAGCTTACTAGACCATGTCAGAGGGCAGTTAAGAGTCAACCACATTGCTGTGGGCCTGGAGTCACATGTAGGCCAGACTAGGTAAGACAGCAGATTTCCTTCCCTAAAGGGCATTAGTGAACCAGATGGGTTTTCACAACAATCAATGATAGTTTCATGGCACCATTACTGAGACTTGCTTTCAATTCCATATTTTTATTAATTAATTGAATTTAAATTCCACCAGCTGTCATAGTGAGATTTGAACCTATGTCCCCAGGGAATTAGCCTGGCCCTTTGGGTTATTAATCCAGTGACATTGCCATTACACCAACATCTCTCCATTAGAATAGTGGGCCCTAAGTGGAAATGAAAAAGTTTGTCAAAAGTACTATTTTAATGTAAATAATCACTGCATGACAAGGGGCTATAGGTACAAATTGTTAAAATGGAAGATTAGGACTGACGTTAGGAACCATTTCTTAACACAAGGAGTGGCTAATATCTCAAATCTACCGCAAACTATCTTCGTAAACCCCTCTCCCCTGTCTCCTCCACCTTTACCTCCAACAACAAACGCGAGGAGCTCATGGATTTCTTTGTCACCATCCGATCAGCTCCATCTGATTCCCTTCCCCCAACCCACTGAGCCAAACTTCCTCTAAGGCTCCCCCCTGCCCTAGCCGAGAACTTGTTTCCTTCACTAAATTCTCTCCTATCTCCCCTTATGCCCTCTCCAAACTCATCTTGTCCATGAGACCCACCTCCTGCTCTTTCAACCCTATTCCCAAAACCTACTGACCACCCAACTTCCCTTCCTGGCTCCCATGTTAACTGATATTGTTAATGGCTCTCTCGCCTCAGGTTCTGTCCCTCTCTCCGTCACATCTGCCATCATCATCCCTCTCTTCAAAAAAAAACAACCCTTGACCCCTCTGTCCCTGAAAACTACCACTCCATCTCCAACCTTCTTTTCCTCTTCAAAGTCCTTGAACCTGTTGTCACCTCCCAAATTTGTGCCCATCTTTCCCGGAACTCCATGTTTGAATTCCTCCAATCAGATTTCTGCCCCTGCCACAGTATCGAGACGGCTCTTATCAAAGTCACAAATTACATCCTATGTGATTGTGACTGTGGTAAACTATCCCGCCCCGTCCTTCGCGGCCTGTATGTAGCCTTTAACAAGATTGACTACACCATCCTCCCACCGTCATCCAGCTGGGTGGGACTGCACTTGCCTGGTTCCATTCTTATCTATGTAATCATAGCCGGAGAATCGTCATCAATGGCTTCTCTTCTCATTCCTGCACAGTTACCTCTGGTGTCCCCCAAGGATCTATCCTTGGCCCCCTCCCGTTTCTCATCTACATGATGCTCCTCAGCGACATCATCCAAAACCACATCAGTTTCCACACACAGGCTGATGGCACCCAGCTCTACCTCACCACCATCTCTCTCGAGCCCTCCACTATCTTTAAACTGTCAGACTGCTTGGCTGACTTTCAGTACTGGATGAGCAGAAATTTCTTCCAAGTAAATATTGGAAAGACTGAAGCCATTGTCTTTGGTCTCCACCACAAACTCCGCTCCCTTGCCACTGACTCCATCCCTCTCCTTGACTAAACCAGACTGTTCACAACCTCAGTGCTATGTTTGACCCTGAGATGAGCATTCAACCAACCTTCCACATTCTACCCTCCATAAACCTGAGGGCATCCCAAAACTCTGCTGCCCAAGTCCTTACAGCAAATGTCATTCACACATCACCCCTGTGATCACTGACTCGCACTGGCTCCCATTTAAACAATGCTTTGATTTTAAAATTCTCATCCTTATTCTCAAATCCCTCCATGGCCTCACTCCTCCCTATCTCTGTGATCTCCTCCAGCCCTACAACCCTCCGAGATATCTTCACTCCTTTAATTCCAGCCTCTTGAGCATCCCCAATTTTAATCGTTCCACCAGTGGTGGCCATGCCTTCAGCTGCCTGGGTCCTTAGCTCTGGAATTCCCTCCCTAAAACTCAACGCCTCTCTACCTCTGTCTCCTCCTTTACGATACTCCTTAAAACCCATGTCTTGGACCAGGCCTTTGGCCATCTAACCTAATATCCTTACGTGGCTCGGTAGCATATTTTGTTATATACCTCGGTGAAGCACCTTGGGATATTTTATTATGTATACAGGCACTATAGAAATACAAGCTGTTATTGTTGCGGTAATGTCTCCCAGGTAAGATGATGGAGTCATTCTAGAGGTGGCTGGAATGTGTGAAGGATGGATTTTTAAAAATTCATTTGAGGGATGTGGCATCGTTGACTGGGCCAGCAATTATTGCCCATCCCTAATTGTCTTGCTAGGCCATTTCAGAGAGCATTTAAGAGTCAACCACATTGCTGTGGGCTGGAGTCACATGTAGGCCAGACCAGGTAAGGACAGCAGATTTCCTTCCCCTAAAGGGGATTAGTGAACCAAGTGGGTTTTGCAACAATGGTTTCATGGTCATCATTAAACTAGCTTTTAATTCCAGATTTATTAATTGAATTCAAATTTCACCAGCTGCTGTGGTGGGATTTGAACCCAGAGCATTAACCTAGTCTCTAGGTTACTAGACCAGTGACATTACCACTACACCACTGCATGGATTGTAGATTTGTAAACCAGAATTAGCTGGATGCACTGAATGACCCTCGTCACCTGCATTTCTGATCTTTGTGATTTCTGGAGTTTGTTATTTCAAGGTCTAATTCTATATGCGGTTTATAGGGTCAATCTCACAACTCGGCCAACAAAGAGCCTATGGTTCAAATGCTCAGGAGCGTTCCTTTGCTGGTTATTTGGTTTTCTTCTTCCTTTTTGAGATACACTTAGCCTCCACTTGGTATCTGCAGCAGATGGTATGGCTAAGACTGAAAATACATCTCATGTGCCAACGAGTGCCTACTACTTTGTACCATCAGTTACTGTTCTATCAGGGTGCTTTATTAAATTTGTTCTCAGAATGAGAACTGACCTCGTTGATGAAGTAACTGAAGACAGTGGGATGAGGGTGTTTCCCTGAGAAACTCCAGCAGCTATGTCCTACAGCAGTGATGGGACTTCGACAATTACATCTATCTTCCATTGCATCAGATTTGATTTCAGCCACTGGTTGGCTCAGTTTGAAGTTAGGAGGCAAACAATGGTCTATTGTAACCCAGAATTTTTCAATGAGCCATTTAATTGCTTCTAACGTTCAGTTTGTCTGAGTTATGTCACATTTAAACAACAATAAATGTCTTGAACTCATTATCAACATTAACATCCTGCTATAAAATGTAGGAAGCTGATTGAGAATTATAGATCTTTATAGCTCCTCATATATCAATACTAAGGGTCATAACATTGATAATTTTCACATCCTGGAGAGGTAGATATATGCACAGCCCATGATCAGCTATTGATATCAAAGGGCCGATTTTAACATAGCATGCTAAGAATAAACAGGGTGGTAGTGAGGGCCTAAGATAGCTGTGCTGAACTTTCACGCCATGCCCTTGATAAATTCCCCACCTGCCCCATTACTGTTCGGATTTCATTTGCCTCCATATTGCTGAGACCCGTCTGAATCAGCACAGGCTTATTATATAAATACTGAGGTCCTACAACATATACAGAGGACCCTGATGGAATTTTGAGGAACAACTGGCTGGGCTGTGTGCCATGCACACTTCGCTCAGTTGGATCAAGCATTGCAACAGAAAAACCCACAACAGGTAACTACAGAGGTATATTTGTGAGCCTAGAAGGAAAGAGTGGTCCTCTGGGTTCCACAAGAAAATATGAGTCCTGAACAGGAATGGTGTGGTGAGTGCAGCACAGTCATTTTAGAGGCACTACCGTCCTGTTTCCACTGGGCAGGCCGAGTGCCAGGCTCACGCTACCCCATCACCATCACTGGTTTCTCTTCTTCATCTGCTTACAGGTGGTTTCATGATTCTGGAAACTTCTCACATAACAGCTGCTGGTACAAAACCATAAGCAAAGATTTTCAACTACAAGGGACCCAGCCTATATACGGCAAATGCAATAACAGCCACAGAAGTCATGTGATCAGTTGTCACGTGAACAGGTGTCAGGTGATCGGGCATCATGTGGTCAGATGACATGTGGTCAGAACATCTCATGACCAAACCTCCAGGAATTCCTTCTATCAGAATTGTCAAGCCTACTGAAGCTGAAAAGCTACAGCGCGTTGGCTTCTCAAGATGTGCAGCTTGTCATTGGCGTGGTAACGAGGTCCTCACTACCCCAGTCAGATACCCGAAAGCTACCCCATCTTCATTAAACCATTCCTGACTACTGTCCAGCAATGACTATTGGTATATGGTCACACACAATCAAACCTCATTCAGATGTCAAAGTCAAAACCATTTTTGTGTTAACAGTAGTCAGTCATAACTAGGCTGACTGCTGTTATACCCTATCCCTAGTGCCATATGAGTAAAAACCTTATTCCTGCAGAGCTTAGCTTGCATAACAGTGGTAATCACCAATGCACTTCGCTCGCAAAGGTGAAATCACATAGCCAATTAAAATAAGTGGGTTAAGGTCTTGTTTTTATTTGTTCTTGGGATGTGAGCATTGCTGGCAAGGCCAGCATTTCTTGCCAGTCCCTAATTCAGAAGGTGGTCTAGGTGAGCCACCTTCTGAACCGCTGCAGTCCATGTGGTGTAGGTATATCCACAGTGCTGTTAGGGATGGAGATCTAGGTTTTTAACCCAGATACAGTGAAGAAAGTAGCGATATAGTTCCAAGTCAGCATGGCTTGGAGGGGAACTTGCAGGTGATTGTCTACCCGTGCATTTGCTGCCCTTGTAGTAGAGGTCATAGGTTTGGAAAGCGCTGTCTAAGAAGCCTTGGTGAGTTGCTGTAGTGCATTTTGTGGATAGTACACATTGCTGCCACTGTGCATCAGTGGTGGAGGGAGTGAATGTTTAAGGTGGTGGATGGGGTGCCAATCAAGCAGGCTGCTTTGTCCTGGATGGTGTCAAGCTTCTTGAGTATTGTTGGAGCTGCACCCATCCAGGCAAGTAGAGAGTATTCCATCACACTCCTGACTTGTGCCTTCTAGATGGTGGACAGGCTTTGGGGAGTTAGGAGGTGAGTCACTCGCCACAGAATTCCCAACCTCTGAGCTGCTATTGTAGCCAAAGTATTTACATGGTTGATCCAATTAAGTTTCTGATTAATGGTAACACCTGGAATGTTGATAGTGGAGGATTCAGCGATGCTAACGCCATTGAATGTCAAGGGGAGATGGTTAGATTCTCTCTTGTTGGAGACGGTCATTACCTGACACTTGGGTAGTGGAATGTTACTTTCCACCTATCAGCACAAGCCTGAATCTTGTTCAGGTCTTGCTGCATGCAGGCATGGACTGCTTCAGTATCTGAGGAGTTGCAAATGGTACTGAACACTGCAATCATCAATGAATATTTGCACTCTGATCTTATGTTGGAGGGAAGGTCATTGATGAAGTAACTGAAGATGGTTGGGCCTGGGACACTACCCTGAGAAACTCCTACAGCAATGTCCTGCGGGTGAGATTATTGACCTCCAAGAACCACAACCATCTTCCTTTATGCTAGGTACCAGTGGAGAGATCCTCACCCCCTCCCCCGATTCCCATTGACATCAATTTTGCTAAGGTTCCTTGATGCCGCACTTGGTCAAATGCTGCTTTGACGTTTAGGGCAATCACTCTCACCTCACCTCTGGAATTCAGCTCTTCTGCCCATGTTTGGACCAAGGCTCTAATGAAGTCTGGAGCTGAGTGGTCCTGGCGGAATCCAAATTGAGAATCGGTGAGTTGATTGTTGCTGAGTAAATGCCGCTTGATCGCACTGTTGACGACACCTTCCATCACTTTGCTGATGATTGAGTGTCGACTGATGGGGCAGTAATTAGCCTGATTGGATTTGTCCTGCTTTTTGTGTACAGGACATACCTGGGCTATGTTGCACATTGCCAGGTAGGTGCCAGTGTTGTCGCTGTACTGGAACAGCTTGGCTAGGGGCGCGGCCAGTTCTGGAGCACAAGTCATCAGTCCTACAGCCGCAATGTTGTCAGGGCCCATAGCCTTTGCTGTATCCAGTGCCTTCAGTCATTTCTTGATATCATGTGGAGAAATCAAATTGGCTGAAAACTAGCATCTGTGATGCTGGGGATCTCAGGAGGAGGCCGAGCTTGATCCTGCACTCAGCACTTCTGCCTGGAAATGGCTGCAAATGCTTCAGCCTTGTCTTTTGCACTAATGTGCTGGGTGTGAAGTCTTTGGAGCCTTTTCCTCCAGTTAGTTGTTTAATTGTCCACCACCATTCACAACTGCATGTGGCTGAACTGCAGAGCTTAGATCTGATCCATTGGTCGTGGGATCTCTTTGCTCTGTCAATAGCATGCTGCTTCCACTATTTAGCATGCATGTAGTCCTGTATCTTAAAATAGCAGACAGGAATTTCACATGAATAAGTCGCATTCTCACCCCATGGGCTGGAATTTATACTTCCGCTGCCATAATCAGTGGCGGACGAAAACAATGGCGGTCCACCCACGCAGAACGCACATCACGGAGCCTCCACGCGGCAGCTCATTTAAATTAGAACAAGAAATGCTGGAACCACTCAGCAGGTCTGGCAGCATCTGTGGAAAGAGAAGCAGAGTTAACGTTTCGGGTCAGTGACCCTTCTTCGGACCCATCTCCCACCCCTCCCAAAAACCATAAAATTAATCACTTGTCCTCTTCCCCCCCCCCGCAAAGCACTTCCCCTGCCCAACCCTTCCCACCATCCCCTACACCAATGATATTAATTTGACCCCAATCCCACCACCCCACACAGAGAAACTTACCTGCTCTCCCCTCCCCACCAGTGTTCCACCTCGGATCCCCGGACTCGGATCCGAAGGCGCGGGAGTGCCGGCAACAGGCACCAATATCGCATCGGGCCAGATGGCGGGAGCGAGAAGGTAATTTATTCCTTTATTTAAATTCATTTACATATTTAAATTTGGCTCCCGTCGCCGAGCAGCAGGGAGGCTGCCACGAGGCCTCGCCACCGACGGCAATATCGGGCAGGGCCTTCCTACCGTCGAGGCCCATGCGGGCCTCTACTGGAGGCAATGAAATAAACAAATTCACTATTAGTTTTACACTATTTTTTCAAAACAAAACCTTTACAGCCTTCAAATTCTGCCATTTACAAAGTATTGTGAAGCATTTACAACACAGCAACAGGCCATTCGTGTTTATGCTTCACACTCCAACTTTTTAGAAGAAATGTATGAATACTTCATGCATCCGACAGAAATTCTGCTTCTCTCTATTTTAGAGAGTCATTAACTTATTTATTGTAGAAACTAGGGTAATAAATACAAGATTGTCACACAGGATGGAGGAGAAACTTCTGTATCCAGAGAGTGGTTAGAATGTGGAACTTGTTACCACATGGAGTAGTTGAGGTGAATAGCTTCAATGCTTTAAGGGGAAGCTGGCTCAGTACACCAGGAGGAAAGGAATAAATAGGTATACTGATAGGGTTGGGGGCTTAGTTGGAGCAGAAACACCAGCATAGACCCAGTGGGCTGAATGGCCGGTTTCTGTTCTCTAAATTCTATGTTAATGTCTCTGCTAAAATAGTGAAAGAAGAAATTGTAGACAAATGGATTAAATATTCCTAGGTTTGTATGTCGTGGTAGGACGTGAAAGCCTGAGTACTTTGAATATTCAAGGTTGGGTTTCCTTATTGAATCAATGGAATGAAAATTGGGATCAAATTACCAACCAGGTGATGAATGTGGTATCTACCCCACAGTTTCTTTGAACTGAATTTTCCCAGGCCCGCGGAAGCAGCTTTGGAGATGCGGCGGGCAAGCAAATTTGAGCAGTTGTGCGTCGGGTCGCCTCCCAGACGAGTTCCCGCCTCTGTGTGCTTTTCCTGGAGGCGGGCGAGAGAATTCGACGGCAACCCTCCAGCAACGGCAGGTAACGAATTAAGGCTGAAAATGAGCCACCGATCTGCAAATTTTCACGCCGAAAGAGATTTTCCTTTTAGTGCACAATCACCACCACCCGACCCCCACTGGCAATGGATTGGAGTCAGCTTCACACCGGGAGGTCCGAGTTACGATTCAATTGAGTGCTTACATTTATTTGCTGGCAGTAATTCACAAAGGGGATTTATCCCCAGCCAGCAGGAACACTTGCAGCCACTTCGTTGAGACTGGTGCCTCTGCTAATGCTTGCCCTGCTGCAATAGTAGCCGCTTCCCTCCCACTGAAGGTGTCGCCAATGGCACCATTGCCCCTCCTGCTGATGGCCAGGCATCACCCACACTGCTCTATCCATTGGCCGTGCTGATTGGGCCTCCCGACACCCGGACCCGGCAGCCGCTCCGAACTGGACGGGGTTCCCAGGGGCAGCTTCTTAATTGGCCGCCTCTGGGAAGATCACATCCAATGTCCCGCTATTCACTCTTTCAGACTCCCAACCTGGAATTCATCCCGATGTCCGGATCGGCACGCTAGTAGCAAAATTCAGCCCTTTGTTTCCAAATGATCACATCCCGTTCTTAGCTCACCTTTTACTTCCTATGTGCTTATTAAATCTCTTGTTACTCCTCTTCAATCTTTTCTCATAGTCCCTCTTATTACCCATTTTGCTTCCATTCTATACTTGAATTATCGTTTTCTTCTACATTCTATCCCTATATTTGTGATATACCTATGTCCTGAATCTTATTTTCATTTTAATCCATGCCTTTATCCACCAAACCCCAGCCTTTCACACACACTACTTCTAGTTAGAGGTGTTCGTCCTCAACCTTACCAATTTTTGTATGAAAGTATCCCTCTGCTGATTTGCTGTAAATCTGCTGCATTGCTTAAATAAAAACTGGACAGCAGGACATGGGGATATGGGTTCTAACTGTTAATGGGCAAATTTTGGAATAATCTCAGGAAACAGCGGCACAGTGGTGCAGTGGTTAGCACCGCAGCCTCACAGCTCCAGCGACCCGGGTTCAATTCTGGGTACTGCTTGTCTGGAGTTTGCAAGTTCTCCCTGTGTCTGCGTGGGTTTTCTCCGGGTGCTCCGGTTTCCTCCCACATGCCAAAGACTTGCAGGTTGATAGGTTAATTGGCCATTATAAATTGCCCCTAGTATAGGTAGGTGGTAGGGAAATATAGGGACAGGTGGGGATGTGGTAGGAATATGGGATTAGTGTAGGATTAGTATAAATGGTCGGCACAGACTCGGTGGGCCGAAGGGCCTGTTTCAGTGCTGTATCTCTAAACTAAACACTTCTTCATATAAAGCATAACCAGTACTTGGAATAAACTTCCAGGAGGCAAAATTTAATTAATCCAACGGCCTATTTGATGGCATGTTGGGGAAAGTTTTACTTTTTTGGATGGATGAACTAATGAATGGTCTTCCTCATCTGCACCACCTTGTTACTTTGCAAATAACTATGAACCTGATTTGAATGGAAGGTCATATGGTAACATATTTGGAACAATACAGCTTAGAAAAAAATTCTCAGGATGATGACATCACTAGCAGGCCGAGCATTTATTGGCCATCCCATAGTTGTCCAGGAAAGGTGATGGTGGGCCATCTTGAAAGACTATTGTAGTGGCTTGATACAACTAAGTGGTTTGTTAGGCTACTTCAGAGGACATTTAAAAGTCAACCTCAAGGTCAGGCTCTGAAGAACATATTTGCCCATATTTTAGAGCCAATAATTGTTTTTTTACTCTCTCATCATTTCAAACAAATTTTCTTTACACTATAAAACTTTTATCATCATTGAAGTGAAATTTTGTCCTTATTGAAAGTACAACAGTATTGATGGAGTTATTGCAAGTTGTATCTCTACGCAGTAAACACATAAATCAAGACTAACAGTTCAGTACACGACTGAGGGAGTGCTGTATTGTTAGAGGTGTTGTCTTTCAGATGAGACGTTAAACTATGTCTGTTCAGATTGATGTAAACGATACCATGGCATTGTTTGAAGAAGAGCTTGCAGTTCCCCTGGTCCCTGACAAATATTATTCCTTCAACCGAAATCACCAAAACAGATGACCTGATCATCTATTTCAGTGTTGTTTGTGGAACCTTGTCTGCAAGTTGGCTGCCATGTAGGCCTACAAAACAACATTTAGTACAGTTCACAGTAATTCAATGATGGGCACGTGCTCTGGGTGTCCTGGGGAGATGAAAAAGTTATATAAACGCAAGTTCTTTCATTACGTGTGTCATTAGCAGCTATTTAATTTACAAGTTAACCTAGTTATTTTCACACCTAATTTAAGAAATCAAACATTCAACGAGCCAAACGTGTTGATGTGGGCATTGGAATATCTAAAATGTACCATGGCAAATGCCCAAAGTGCATTAGTGCATCAATATATACCATTCATTGCACAGATGTTAATGCATTAAGAGTTTAGCCCACTGTGTGTTATTGTTATCTAAACATGGAAAAATAATATAAATCTGAATTGCCAAACAGTCTTAAATTAGATACATATGAAGTAGGCAAACTTGACTTCTGTACACTTTAGTCCCATCTGTCTCACCAAAAAAGGCAGGTTGCTACAATAATGAGGAGTTATGAGCATGAATAGAGTGTGCAAGTCTTCCGAAAAAAAATCTGACTGTTATAAATACAAATGTTTACTTTTCTAAGCCTCAAATTGTTTGGAACAACCAGAAAGGGAAAAGGGCTCTGGGAGGCCTAAATAAAATCAGCCTGTCAGAGAACCACTGATTCAGCAGAACAACGTGGCCTATCAAATTTAGTTCTTGATTATTTCACAAGCTGCCTCTGTGAATATGGATTTTTTTTTTGACAAACCTTGCTGACTGAGCATAAAGACCTGCGGCTAAGAATTCAATAACTCCCATTTTTGGGTGCAGGGGTCCTGATTCACAAATACTCCACACCTGGTCCCCTTGAGGCAGGCAACAAGCAAACTTCGTGCTGCCTGCCTCATTTCCATGATAAGAACATAAGAACTAGGAGCAGGAGTAGGCAGTTCAGCTCCTCGAGCCTGCTCTGCCATTCAATATAATCGTGGCTGATCTCATCTCGGCCTCAACTCCACTTTCCTGCTCGTTCTCCATAACCCTTCAACCCTTTACTAATTAAAAATCTGTCTCTTTCCTTCTTAAATTTACTCAATGTCCCGGCATCCACCGCACTCTGGGGTAGTGATTTCCACAGACTCACGACCCTTTGAGAGAAGTAATTTCTCCTCATCTCTGTTTTAAATCTGCTATCCCTTATCCTAAAACTATGACCTCTTGTTTAGATTGCCCCACCAGAGGAAACATCCTCTCTACGTCTACTTTGTCAATCCCCTTAATCATCTTGTATACCTCAATTAGATCTCCTCTCATTCTTCTAAACTCTAGAGAGTAAAGGCCTAAATTGCTCAATCTCTCTTCATAAGACAAATCCCTCATCTCTGGAATCAATCTAGTGAACCTCCTCTGAACTGCCTCCAATGCAACTACATCCCTCCTCAAGTAAGGGGACCAAAACTGTCCGCAATACTCCAGGTGCGAGCTCACTAATGACTTGTACAGTTGCAGCAACACTTCCCTACTTTTATACTCTATTCCTTTAGCGATAAATGCCAAAATTCCATTTGCCTTCCTTATGACCTGCTGTACCTGCATACTAGTTTTCTGCGATTCATACACGAGGACACCCAGATCCCTCTGCACTGAAGCACTCTGAAGTTTCTCTCCATATAGATAATAATTTGCTTTTCTATTCTTCCAAGCAAAATGGATAACCTCACACTTATCCACGTTAAACTCCATCTGCCAAATTTTGGCCCATTCTCCTAACCTATCCATATCCATTTGTAAATTTCTTATTTGTTTATTGCAACTTACTATCCCACCTATTTTAGTGTCATCTGCAAATTTGGCTATAGTACCTTCTATCCCTGCATCCAAGTCATTAATATAGATTGTAAATAGTTGGGGCCTGAGGACCGATCAAAAGACCCATTTATCCCAACTCTCTGTTTTCTGTTGGTTAGCCAATCCTCTATCCAAGCTAATAAATTGCCCCTAACCCCTTGTGATCTTACCTTGTGTATTAACCTTTTGTGCGGCATCTTATCAAATGCCTTCTGGAAGTCCAGATATACTAAATCTACAGCATCCCCATTATCCACTTTACTTGTTACATCTTCGAAGAGCTCTAGCAAATTAGTCAAACACGATTTACCCTTCATAAAATCATGCTGATTCTGATGGATTTCTAAATGTCCTGTTATTACTTCCTTAATAACGGATTCTAACAATTTCCCAACGATTGATGTTAAACTAACTGGTCTGTAGTTTCCTACTTTCTGCCTCCCTCCCTTTTTGAATAAGGGCGTTATATTAACATTTTTCCAATCCACTGGAACCTTTCCCACATCCAGGGAATTTTGGAATATTATAACCAATGGATCCGCTATCTCCGCTGCCACTTTCTTTAAGACCCTAGGATGCAGGCCATCAGGCCCTGGGGACTTGTCTGCCTTCAATCCCAATAGTTTGTTCTGTACTTTTTCCATAGTGATAATGATTGTTCTAAGTTCCTCCCTTTCTATAACCTCTGCATTACCTGTTACTATTAGGATGGTACTAGTGTCCTCCACCATGAAAACTGAGGCAAAATACTGATTTGGTGTCTCCGCCATTTCTGTGTTCCCCTCTATTAACTCCCCAGTCACATCCTCCAAGGAACCAACATTCACTTTAGCTACTCTCTTCCCTTTTATATACTTATAGAAGCTTTTGCTATCCGTTTTTATATTTTGCGCTAGTTTTCTTTCATAATTTACCTTTGCCCTTTTTATTACTTTTTTAGTAATCTTTAAAAGTTTCCCAATTTTCCAGCCTGCCACTGGCCTTTGCAATATGGTCTGCCTTAGTTTTTGTCTTTATATTATCCTTAACTTCCTTGCTTAGCCATGGATATTTTTTCCCCCTCTTCCGATCTTTGTTCCTCTCTGGAATATATTTTAGTTGGGAGGAACTGAATATCTCCTTAAACATCTGCCACAGTTCATCAACTGTCCTACCTTTTAGTCTTCCTGCCCAGTCCACTAGGGCCAAATCTGTCCTCATGCTTATGTAATTACCTTTGTTTAACTCCAGAACGCTAGTATGAGACTCCAGTTTCTCGCCCTCAAACTGAATTTGAAATTCTGGCATGCTATAATCACTCTTCCCTAGAGGATCCTTAACTATGAGATCATTAATTAATCCCACCTCATTACATAATACCAAATCTAGAATAGCCTGCTCCCTGGTTGGTTCCACAACATATTGCTCCAAAAAACAATCTCTAATACATTCAATGAACTCTCCCTCGAGGCTACACTTGTCAATTTGATTAATCCAGTCTATGTGCATATTAAAATCACCCATGATTATTGTTGTATCTTTTTTACAAGCCCCCAGTATTTCCTGGTTTATACTGTGCCCCACTGCAGAACTACTGTTTGGGGACCTATAGATTACTCCCACCAGGGTCTTCTTTCCCTTGCTAGTTCTTATTTCATGATTGTAGCGTTCCGTCAAGTGTGATCCACACTGCTGGCCAACTGAACATTCAGCAGGGAGCTAAGCAGCGTGCATGGATGGCATGTTTTCCCGCTAGCCTGCACCTCTTAAAGGCAGTCTGCCCCTCTTAAAGAGGAGCTGCACTCTTCAGAAGGAGGCTGCTGCTGAATGTCTATAGTGCAGATGGATGCAAGTAGAAGCTAAACAAATGGAGCACCAGGACAGAGAGAAGGCTCCCAGGGTCACGGATGTGACCCTGGAGGCCTTAGTGATGGAAGTAGAAGGAGGAGGCAGGCCATGTTTCTGCTGGGAGTCAAAAGGTTGTCAAGAAATTCCCTCAGAAGGGAATGCAGGCTGATGGCAAGGGTGGTCAATGTCCAGAGTCTGTCCCTGAAGACCTGGCAGCAGTGCCACAAGAAGTTCAATGATTTAATGCTGATTGTCAAGGTCAATGAATACATCTTTGAAGGTCATCCATATAGACCACACCACCAACTTCTCACGCTGCTCAATGCACCACTGCCCCATCATTCACCCATCAGCCGTCCCTGGCAATTAGGACTTGGGCCTAATATTCAGATACTCCACCTCACCCTCACACACATTGCAATCACACCATCTCTCGCAGCCTCCACATACATCCAGCAATTCAGGCACATTACCCAAATGTAGTGCAACACAGTCACTGGCATTCTGCCCTTTCTTTTGCAGAACAAAGTCGTACATAATCGCAGGAAGCAGAACCAGCGCGGAACAGGCTTGCCTGCATTCCTTAAGCCCTCCAGAGGAGATGGTTCTCCACATCATCATGAATGACAGTATGTTCCTGCCTTATACCCCTTCTCAACTCTCACCTCACCCTCATCCTGCTATCTGACATGAAGTGCAAGCTGCTGATGGTATGACTATGGACCTCTTGCTTATCAACCCACACCCCTTTCCTTACCCCTTCCTCCACTTCTGAGTTTCTGCTTTGTTATGATCAGGTGAAGAGGGGTCGAAAGGCTCCCCTCTTGTCCTTCTTCTTATTTGACTGCAAAAGGGGTTATTTATTTTAAAAAGTGGATATACTTACCAATTCAGTGAGTATTTAACCATTTACATGCTATGATCATAAAGGAACCAATCGGATAGGTTTTCTTGAGTTTAAACAAGAAAGAGGTTTGTTTTATTGTACTTAAAACTGATCTAAGTAAAATAATAAACTATGTTCCAACTTACACACACACGAGAATCACACACACTAATTGATTACAGAGTGGTGAAGAATAACTTGGTTGGATTAGAGTCCAGAGCAATAAAAAAAGAGTATACAGTCTGTGGCATTTGGTAACTCAGTTGTCTTCTGGCTCAACTCGATGGCCCTGTGGTTTCTGGCTTGTAAAGATGGCCAACTGGTGCAGAGTTTTCTTGGAGACAGTGATGCAGATGGTTTTCTTTCTGGGATCTCTGTCAGCAGCAATGACAGGCTTGAATGGTTATATCCAGCAGACAGGGTTCGAATTTGCAAGGTGGTCTAGAGAGAGGGAGGGACCCCAATTGGTCCTTTACTGGTTAGTCTCAGTTGCTTATCTGCCTGCAGAGAGAAAGAGCTGCTAGTTTCACACAGATGGTGGGTCTGTCACATGATGGTCCAATGCGTATTTTCCCTCTTGCAACTTAATTAGATCATGTCTAAGAATTCCAATCGCTCTCAGGGTCCCATTGTTCCAGTGATTACCCTATGAGTGGCCAGTCTCCACAGGGCTAATGTTCAAGATTGCCTTTAATGGCTTGTGAATGAAGGCCCATTCAAAATTCTCAGGCCATTGTTCTGGATGGGGACTAACCAAACCTTACTTCTGCACCTCGATACATTGGAATGTAGGGTACGTTGATGCAAATTGTGGTGGCCATTTTAGTTGCTCGCAGTCACCTTTTATAAGTTCTTTCTTTTTCCTGTTTTTTAACGTTTAATTCAGGTTTCCAACCAATAGATTAAAAACCATCATTCGGCATAGCATGTGTTCATGATAGCTTTTTAACAACCAAGAACTGCAGGCTGTCCAGCCACAGCAGCCCCAGGAGGAAGGGTGAGATCAATACCACACCTCAGAGGAAGCAGCGCCACTTGCTCTGACTCTCATAGTCACCAGCTCAGATGCTGGCACCGCGTGAACCTTAGAGGGTAGTATCGAATCACCAGGCACAAGTGGGCAGCAGCCAGGCCAGAGGGAAAGGATAGTTTACGTGCCCGTTGACTGGAAGACAAAGTAGCACACGGGTTCTGCTACAGGGGACTCAGATGAGGACTTCAAGGGGCGGCCTACCGGAGAATGCTCATGAGCATGCACACCAAGATGCTTGCTGCATTGGCAGGCCTGTCAGACAGCCTCCTGTCTCTGTCAAGGATGAAGGAGGAGTCCAGCACAGGGCATCACGCAGAGCTTGGAATCCATCCTTTCCAGTGTGGAAATGGTGGCCAACTTCATAACAGCTCTGTAATGCTATGTCTGATGGCTGCTGTCTGAGCTTCCACTGCAGCACAGACAGAAGAACCCAACATCTCAGTGCTGCAGTGGAAGCTCAGACTGAGGTCATGAGATCCCTGACTGCTGCCATCCAGGCTCAAATTGCTGTGGTCATGGCTGTGGGTATCAGTGCTCAAAGGGGCATGCCGGTTCTCACAGCAGTCCAGCAATCTGTGCTCCAACAGATTACTAGGATTGCTGAGGCACCTCTCCATGGGAGAGGCAGTGACATTGTGGAGCATGAACCTGCTTTCCTCACTCAGGATGACAGCATCTGTGCTCCCACCACTGGCTCCCACCCATCCTTGCTGGTGCCTCTCAGCCAACCAGCCCAGACTGCTGCCACCCATGCTGAGGAGGTGCAGCCTAAAGCTGGGCCTTCAAGACCCAGAGCCTCTTGACAGCATTTTGCATAGCCATCTGCAGTTTTCACCATTGAAAGTGAGCAGCCTTCCACTAACCATGCTGTAGCCACTGGAGTTGCACTGCGTAGGAGCACTAGGACAGACAAAGGCTTCCCCAAGACAGACACTAAGGAAATGCATAAGGGTGCATTCATTTTTGCTTGTATAATTGGATGTATTTTTTGATAATGCTGTTTTAGAAAGGACTTTCTTGATGGCTTGTATTGCAGGATTTTAGCCAAGAGGACACTATGATGGGACATCACAGATGGATGGGAAGGTGGGGAATAATGGAGCAATGGTAGTGGAGGGGTGATATCCTAAAGGAACTGGTCACTCACGGACGGAACAAAGGGATCCCGAGTGCCTCCTCCCTGCCCCCTCTTCCTCCTCCTCCTCCCAAGGTGGCCTCCATATGCCTGGTGGCAGTAGCTCATAATTGTGAGGTTGTGGAGGTTGCAGCAAACCACAGTGAGCTTGGGGACAGGCTCTGGAGAGTGTTATGGGATCCCCCCGAGGGGTCCAGGCAGCAAAACCTTCACTTAACAACACCAATGTTCTGGACCACCATGTTTCTGGCTCTCATTGTACTCTGCATTGTCCTCGTCTGGTTGAGTGGGCAGAGGGGGTGTCATCATCCATGTATAGAGAGGTGTCCCTTGGCTTCAAGCAGCTGCCCTCTGGTTCTTCTTGGGTCCCAATGACAGCAGGAATGGCAGACTGCCTTAGGATGAAGGCACTATGGCTGCTGCCAAGATAGTGGGCATTCACTGACATTATGATTTGGGCATGGTCATACACCAGCTGCACATTAATAGTGCAGAACCCTTTGTGGTACCTATCCCCATTGACATGGGGGGCCCTGCAGAGCCATGTGCGTGCAGTTGATGGCTCCTTGTAGCATTGGAAATCCCACTACCCTGGCAAAGCCGAGTGCCCACTCATCCTGCTTCTCTCTGCTTAGAGAGAAAGTGGTGAACCTGCCTCACCTGGCATATAGGGCCAATTGGCCAGGGGCTGCAAGAAATAGTTAGAATCAGTTACAAACTGCTGGGATTGTTTGACCTGCAGTAACCTGGAGCTCAGACACTGGCCTGTGCTGGTAAGAACCAGTTTGAACTAATTACTTTATGAGACAAGACAAAGGATTGATCACAGGAAAACAGCCTTATTTGGACACGGTGTGATACCGGGGTCATTGGGCCTGGGCCAATTAAGAGAAGATGTGAACGAGGTGAGCAAGCTTAAGCCAACCGGAAAGACACAGCTCAGATTTGGAGAGATAAGCAACAGGATAAGAAGAGAGCTTTTTGGGCATAGAGCCAGCGAAGACTCCGGAGACTAACCATCGTGGAAGTGGAAGACCCTGCGTGAACAATGCGGCGACAATGTAAAAGAGAGAGAGGGAGAACGGAACGCCTGGCCAAAGTCAACTCTCCCTTTTTCGGGAATTATCCTTAGTTTTCTGTGACTCGGTCAGGGAAAGGTCAGAGGAACCTAATGGGTGTGCTAATGAATTCTAGCTAGTTTTGTTATTAACTGGATAATTCAATTTGAGTTGTATGCTTTTGTCTAACTAAGTGTATAAGCCTTATTCTTACATTGTACAACAACGTGAATAAAGTAAATTGATAGTTAAAGAAAGGACTGAGTTTCCTCCTCTTTGTACTAAGCCATTAACCGTAGCCGGTGGATTAGGGGGAGGGTGGCTCTCTTGTAACCTGATATCCCAAACACCCAGCCTGAGCCTGAATTAAGAGGACTTAGTCCCACGTGACGGCCAGGATCAAGTGGGTATAGGGAATAAAGGGGACAAGGTGAAGTTGACTCCTCGCCACAGTTTACACGCCTCTGCCACCTTCCAGATGCGGTGATGGATAGCTTACCGAGATATGTTCCCAATTGCACCTGTTCCTGCCTGGAAGAATCCAGTTGCATAGAAGTGTAGAGCAATGGTGACCTTGATGACCACTAGCAGCACTGTCCTCACCCTGCTGTAAGGCTTCAGGTCCTTTTGAAGGAGATGGCACAGTTCTATGACCACCTCCTTGGTGAATCTCAGGTGCCTCAGCCATTCCTCCTGGGTGAGGTGGAGGTAGGAGAAGTGCTCTCTGAAAACCTATGGTGGGTAAGGCCTTCTGTGGAGAGCTTCCCTCCTCCTCCCTCTTCACAGAGCTTCCCTTCTCTGCAGCCTCTGCTTCATTTGCCTGTCTTGTAGCAGAACCAGAGGCACTGCAACTCAACCCCCATACCTGTTAAGCCTTAAGGTGGACAGGTCACAAAACCCCTCTGCCCTCACTGTGAGGATGCAGTAACACTCTCTGCCAAATCTGGCAACTCACCAAAACACCTCCAAAAATGCTCCACAGTACTTTCACAAACTTTGGCAGAGCAGAAGTAAGTCAATAGCACCTCACCTGCAAGTTGCAGGACTGGTCCTCCTACAGCTGAATGCTTGTTCAGCTCAGAGTGATTAGCACAGGTTTTCACTGGACCTGCGTAGTCCAAGTTTCCAGAACATGCGTTGATTCAGCATGGCACGGCGTGCCCGCGCTAGCACCATGCGGGCCACGCCAGCAGTGACTGGAAGCTCTTGCGCACGCCATTTTTTCACATTGGGGCACCAGCGGCACTATGGAATCCAATTTCATAACCCTTGCCTTTTCAGGTCCTGATTATTAAGACTCCATTTCAGTACTTGTGCTGAACATGCAGTTTTAGTTGGAAAATTCAGTGTAAAAGAATGATGTTTTTGAGAAGATATTCCATGGGGAATTCACAGAAGGTTTAGCCTCAGCAGAAATATTGATGTAATATTTTTAAGCCGACTGAACTCTTCCGTTTGAACCTGTGCCCTTTAATGACTCTGATTTAGATGGTTTATTTTAAAGCACAAAAATTCAATTATTTTAACCTATAATTGTGAAATGTCACTCTTTGATTTAATTTTTAAAAATGTACTGCCTATGTTTAACACACAATTATAGTGACTCAGTCAGTTTATTAAGATAGCCATTGTGCTGCATAATTTCAGAGGTGCCTTTACATCCTCAGTCTCCTAATCTTAAGACGCATTCAGCTGATTGTCCAGTCTCACCAAGGCATTTAATTTTTGTAAGGAAAATGCCACTGTTCAAAGTTACCTTGTTAAACGACCAGCTTCATGCTGCCAGTGTACATGTTAACACGCCAAACTCACAAACATGCCTCCGCCGCCTTGTGATTGGGAATGATCCTCAGGACTCAATACTCAGAAGAAAAACTACCCCTGAACTCAGTGTGAATAAGGAAGTAAACAAAGTGTTCTGGCCCTTTTAATATTAGTTTGAGACTACCAACCTTCTACACTGACTGTGGAACACAATGAGCGAGTGTATTTTTTTAAACATATAAACTTGAACTGTTTTTCCAACACGTGTTTCATCTTTTTTCACTAAAACCAAGTTCCAAAATCCACAAACACACTGAAGGTTGAAATTACAATGTGGGGAAAGACTGGAAGGTGTAAAAACATATTGTCCTTTCGGCTCTCTTATCCATGTTCAAATCCAACCGAGAATAATAATATGAAAGTATTATAGTCATTATGGCATAGAAGGAGGCCTTCGGCCCATCAAGTCCATGCTTCCTCTCTGTGGAGCAATCCAGTCAAATCCATTCCCCCTCTCTGACCCTGTAGTCCTGTCTCTATTGGTTGTAATAGTTGGAATTGAAACTTATATAGTGCCTTTCACCACCTCAGGGTGTCCTAAAGTGCTTCCGTTATGCACAACGACTGTTGTAATATAGGAAATGCAGCAGCATGTTTGTGTACAGCAAGCTTCCAGAAACAGTAGCAAAATAAATGGCCAACCCAGCTGTTTTAGGTATTAGTCAGGGATAGGTCCAACATGTTGCACCATGGACATTTGACAAAATGATTGACTCAGCCACAGACATGTGGGCAATTTATCTGTATATATAAAGTGTATAGCCAAACTAATGTCATCAAAACACAGTCCAATTTAAAACAATTTCTCCCTATTTACTGAGATACCTGCATTGATTTTGCTTGCATAAGCAGTCAGTGTCTGCCCACACACTTGATGTAGCGAAGCGGAAAATTCGGATAGATGTCCATCTGTCGCGAGTGACCTTGATTTCTTTCTCTCCCTCTCTCTCTCCCTCTCTGTGTCCATCCCTCTCCCCTCTGAATGTCCCTCTCTCTCCCCGCTTCTCTCTCCCCCATGTCCCTCTCTCTCCCTCCCCCATGTCCATCTCTCTCCCCTTCTCTCCTTTCTGTGTCCATCTCTCTCCCCTCTCTGTCTGTCTCTGGCTTCCCCTCTCTCTCTTGCCTCTCCGTCCATCTCTCTCCCACTCTGACCCTCTCTCCCCCTCTCTCTTCCCTCGGTGACCCTGTCTCCTCCTCCTCCCCACTCCCTCTCCACCTCCATTTCTCTCTGTACCCGTCTTTCTCCCCCCCCTTCCCCCCTCTCTCCTCCCCATTTCTCTCTCCTCCCCATTTCTCTCTCCTCCCCCCTCTCTCTCTCCCCCCTCTCTCCTTCCCCCTCTTTCTCCTCCCCCCTCTCTCGCTCCTCCCTCCTCTCTCCTGCCCCCCTCTCTGTCCTCCCCCCTCTCTCTCTCCTCCCCCTCCTCCCCCTGTCTCTCCTCCTCTGTGTCCCCCTCTTTCCTCCCTGTCCTCTCTCCCCCCCTCTGTGACCCCATTCCCCCACTTCATCCACCATGCAACAGGAGCAGAAGCACATTGCCGCTCGACGCCGGCCCCGCACTCTGAGAGAAACCTGGAGAGCTGAGAACATGGACTGTCTGCCGAAAAAACAAGCTTGCTCTGGCTCAAAGAAGTCTTCCATTTCTAGTTCTACCATTGCTTTCCTGTGCACTATTCTATCAGTTCTACTCACAAGGGCAATAATGGTCAGGGATTCTATGGTTAGAGGAACAGATAGGCATTTCTGTGGTCGCAGATGTGATTCCAGGATGGTATGTTGCCTTCCTGGTGCAAGGGTCTTGGATATCACTGAGCAGCTACAAAGTATTCTTGAGGTCGTGATCCACGTTGGTACCAGTGACATAGGTAGAAAGAGGGATGAGGTCCTGCAAAAAGAATTTAGGGAGCTAGGCAGCAGATTAAAAAGTAGGACCTCAAAGGTTGTAATCTCTGGGTTTCTTCCAGTGCCACGGGCTAGTGAGTATATGAATAGGAGGTTACAGCAGATGAATACATGGTTCAGGAGATGGTGCAGGAGGGAGGTCTTTAGATTCTTGGATCACTGGGTCTGTTTCTGGCGAAGGTGGGATCTGTATAAGATGGACGGGTTGCACCTGAACCAAAACGAGACCAGCATTCTTGCTGGGAGGTTTGCTAGTGCTGTTGGGGGGTTTCAAAATAATTTGGCAGGGGGATGGGATACAGAGTGGATGCTCAGTAGGGGGTGTTGTACAATCAAATATAGATGAGAAGCTAAGTCAGTCCGGAGGACAGAGTAAATGTAGACCTGTTAAGGCTCAGGCAAATAATGCAAGGCTGTATTGTATCTATTTTAATGCAAGGAGTCTTACTAGTAAGGCAGATGAATTGAGGGCGTTGATTAACACATGGGAATATGATATTATTGCTATCACTGAGACATGGTTGAGGGGGGGCAGGATTGGCAGCTTAATATTCCAGGGTATAGAATCTTCAGGCGTGATAGGGGAGGGGGTAAAAGAGGAGGTGGCATTGCACTGTTAATTTTAGAGACAATTACTGCAGTAAGGAGGAATGATATCCTAGAAGGTTCCTCTAATGAACTTAAAAACAAAAAGGGGGCAGTCACTTGGCTGGGAGTGTACTACAGGCCTCCAAACAGTCAGGCAGTGATAGAGGAGCAGATATGTAGGCAAATCTCAGAGAGGTGCAAAAATAATAGGGTAATAATAGTCGGGGATTTCAACTTCCTCAATATTAACTGTGATAGTCTTAGTGCAAAAAGCTTAAAGGGGGTGGAATTCTTCAAGTGTATTCAGGAGAGCTTTTTGAGCCAGCACGTAGAGAGTCCTACAAGAGGATGGGCGGAACTAGACTTAATCCTCAGGAATGAGGCTGGACAAGTGGTAGAAGTGGCAGTGGGGGAGCATTTCGGGGATAGTGTCCATAACTCTGTAAGATTTAAGATTGTTAAGGAAAAGGACATAGAGGGGCCATAAATAAGAGTACTGAATTAGGGGAAGGCAGATTTCAATATGATAAAACTGGATCTGGCCAAAGTGAACTGGGAGCAACTTCTGACAGGAAAGTCTACATCAGACCAGTGGGAGTCATTTAGAAGGGAAATTGTGAGGGTTCAGGTGCAGCATGTTCCTGTAAAGGCGAAGAGTAGGACCAACAGGTCACGGGAACCCTGGATGTCAAGGGATATAGAGGATTGGATAAGGAAAAAAAAGGTGGCGTATGGCAGATTCAGAGTGCTGAAAACAGCGGAGGTTTTCTACACATAGAAAGTGTAAGGGAGTACTTAAAAAAGTATTTAGGAGAGCGAAGAGGGGGCATGAAAAATCACTGGCAGACAAGATAAAGGAAAATCCCAAGGCGTTTTATAAGTATATTAGGGGCAAGAGGATAACCAGGGAAAAAGTGGGGCCCATTAGGGATCATAGAGGCAATCTGTGTGTGGAGCCGGAGGACATAGGGGAGGTTTTGAACGATTACTTTTCATCTGTGTTCACTATGGAGAGGGAAGATGTAGGTGTAGTGATCAGGGAAGGGGATTGTGATATACTTGATCAAATTAGAATTGAAAAGGAGGAAGTATTAACTGTATTAGCGGGCTTGAAGGTGGATAAATCCCCAGGCCCAGATGAGATATATCCCAAGCTGCTATGTGAGGCAAGGGAGGAGATAGCGAAGGGCTTTGACACAAATTTTCAGATCCTCTTTGGCCACAGGAGAGGTACCAGAGGACTGGAGGACAGCGAATGTGGTACCATTATTCAAGAAGGGTAGCAGGGATAAACCAGTTAATTATAGGCCGGTCAGTCTAACATCAGTGGTAGGGAAACTACTGGAAAAAATTCTGAGGGACAAGATTAATCTCCACTTGGAGAGGCAGGGATTAATCAGGGATAGTCAGCATGGCTTTGTCAGAGAGAGATCATGTCTAACAAATTTGATTGAATTTTTCGTGGAGGTGACTCGAGGTGTAGATGAGGCTGAAGCAGTTGATGAAGTCAACATGGATTTCAGTAAGCCTTTTGATAAGGTCTCGCATGGGTGATTGGTTAAGAAAGTAAAGACCCATGGGATCCAGGGTAATTTGGCAAATTGGATTCAAAATTGGCTTAGTGGAAGGAGGCAGAGGGTAATGGTAGAGGGCTGTTTTTGTGATTGGAAGCCTGTTACCAGTGGTGTAACATAGGGATTGGAGCTGGGACCCTTACTGTTTGTAGTGTACATTAATGATTTAGATGTGAATATAGGAGGTATGATCAGTAAGTTGGCAGACGACATGAAAATTGGTGGTGTCGTAAATAGTGAGGAGGAAAACCTTAGATTACAGGACAATATAGATGGGCTGGTAAGATGGGCGGAGCAGTGGCCAATGGAATTTAATCCTGAGAAGTATCAGGTGATGCACTTTAGGAGGTCTAACAAGGCAATGGAATATACAATGGATGGTAAGACCCTAGGGAGTACAGAGGGTTAGAGGGACCTTGGGGTGCTTGTCCATAGATCACTGAAGGCAGCAGCACAGGTAGATAAGGTGGTTAGGAAGGCATAAGGGATACTTGCCTTTATTAGTCGAGGCATAGAATATAAGAGCAGGGGGGTTATGATGGAGCTGTATAAAATGCTGTTAGGCCACAGCTGGAGTACTGTGTACAGTTCTGGGCACCACACTATAGGAAGGATGTGATTGCAATGGAGAGGGTGCAGAGGAGATTCACCAGGATGTTGCCTGGGATGGAGCATTTCAGTTATGAAGACAGACTGGATAGACTGGGTTTGTTTTCCTTGGAGCGGAGAAGGCTGAGGGGGGACCTGATTGAGGTATACAAAATTATGAGGGGCATTGATACGATAGATAGGAAGAAACTTTTTCCCTTAGCGGAGGTGACAATAACGAGGGGGCATAGATTTAAGGTAAGGGGCAGGAGGTTTAGAGGGAAGTTGAGGAATTTTTTCACCCAGAGGGTGGTTGGAATCTGGAACACACTGCCTGAAGGGGTGGTAGAGGCAGGAATACTCACGACATTCAAGAAATATTTAGATGAGCACTTGAAACACCATAACATACAAGGCTACGGGCCAAGTGCAGGGAAATGGGATGAGTTAAGATGGGTGCTTGATGGTCGGCGCAGGCGTGTTGGGCTGAAGGGGCTGTTTTTGTGCTGTAAAACTCTATGACCAACACTCTCTATGGCTGATTCCACAGGCTGGACATGGGCATGGAGCACTTGATTGGCAGCTCCAGTCTTCCCAGAGGGTCCTACCTCCCATGCACTTCAATTCACAAGAATATATGAACATACGAATTAGGAGCACGGGTAGATAATCGGCCCCTCGAGCCTGCTTCACATTCAACAAGATCATGGCTGATCTGATTGTAACTTCAACTCCACATTCCTGCCTACCCCTGATAACCTTTCACCCCCTTGCTTATCAAGAATCTATCTACCTCTGCCTTAAAAAATATTTAAAGACTCTGCTTCCACCACCTTTTGAGGAAGAGAATTCCAAAGACACATCCACCCTGTCAAGACCCCTCGGGATCTTATATGTTTCAATCATGTTGCCTCTTACTCTTCTAAACTCCAGCAGATACAAACCTAGCCTTTCCTCATAAGACAAGCTGCCTATTCCAGGTATTAGTCTAGTATAACTTCTCTAAACTGCTTTTAACACATTTACATCCTTCCTTAAATATGGAGACCAGCACTGTACACAATACTCCAGATGTGGTCTCACCAGTGCCCTGTATAACTGTAGCATAACCTCCCTACTTTTGTATTCAATTCCCCTCACAATAAATGATAATATTCTATTAGCTTTCCTAATTATTTGCTGTACCTGCAAACTAACCTTTTGCGATTCATGCATTTGGACACCCAGATCCCTCTGCATCTCAGAGCTCTGCAATCTCTCACCATTTAGATAATATGCTTCTTTTTTATTCTTCCTGCCAAAATGGACAATTGCACATTTTCCCACATTATACTCCATTTGCCAGATCTTTGCCCACTCACTTAACCTATCTATATCCCTTTGTAGCCTCCTTATGTCCTCTTCACAACTTACTTTCCTACTTTTCTTTGTGTCATCAGCAAATTTAGCAACCATACCTTCAGTCCCTTCATCCAAGTCAGTTGTATAAATTGTAAAAAGTTGAGGCCCCAGCACTGATCTCTGTGGCACACCATTCATTACGTCTTGCCAACCAGAAAATGATCCATTTATGCCTGCTCTCTGTTTCCAGTTAGCTCGCCAATCTTCTATCCATACCAATACGTTACCCCCTACGCCATGAGCTTTTATTTTCCGCAATAACCTTTGACGTGACACCTTATCAATGCCTTCTGAATTCGATGGAGGTCCACACACATGCGCTTTTGATTGGTGGATTGGTGGACCAGATGCAAAACCTTGGGGGGCCATAGGACCAAGCCCGGTGCCCCAATGATCCTGAAGCTTAATACTGTAGAAAGCCAAGAGGAGTATAGAAAGTGCAGGGGTGAAATTAAAAATCAAATTAGGGAAGCAAAGAGAGGGCATGAAAAAATATTGGCAAGTTACATCAAGAAAATCCCGAAGATGTTTTATAAATACATAAAGAGCAAGATGATAACTAAGGAAAGAGTAGGGCCAATGAGAGGCCATGGAGAAGGAAGACTTAGGCATGGTTCTTAGTGAATACTTTGCGTCTGTTTTCACAAAAGAGAGGGGGCATGATTAAGAAGTTCGCAGATGATATGAAAATTGGTTGTGTGGCTGATCATAAAGAAGAAAGCTGTGGACTGCAGGAAGATATCAATAGATTGGTCAGGTGGGCAGAAAAGTGGCAAATGGAATTCCATCCAGAGAAGTGTGAGGTAATGCATTTGGGGAGGACAAACAAGGCAAGGGACTACACAATAAATGGTAAGATTCTGAAAAGTGTAAAAGAACAGAGAGACCTTGTCCACTGATCCATGAAGGTAGCAGGACAGATAGATATGGTGGTCAAGATGGCATATGGGATACTTTCCTTTATCGGCCAAGGCATAGAGTATAAGAACAGGGAAGTTAGGATAGAACTGTATAAAACACTAGTAAGACCGGAGCAAGAGTACTGCATACGATCTGGTCACCGCATTACAGGAAGGATGTGATCGTATGAGAGTGGGTACAAAGGAGATTTACAAGGATATTGCCAGCAATGGTGAACTTTAGCCATTAGGGAAGACTGGATAGACTGGGGTTGTTTTCTTTGGAGCAGAGGAGGCTGAGGGAACATTTAAATGAGGTATACAAAATTATGAGGAGCAAATTTCCATTACCAGAGAGGTCAATAACCATGCGACATCGGTTCAAAGTAATTTCTGGGAGAATTAGAGGGGAGTTGAGGAGTATTTTTTTCACCCAGAGGGGGGGTTGGGGTCTGGAGCGCACTGCCTGAAAGGGTGGTAAAGGCAGAAACTCTCATCACATTTAAAAAGCACTTGGATATGCACTTGAGGTGCTGTAATTTACAGAGACCAAGAGCAGCAAGATGGGATTAGATTGGATAGCTCATTCTTGACCAGTGCAGATGCTATGGGCCGAATGGCCTCCCTTTGTACCATAAAACTTCCATGTATCGTGGTATCTTTTACATTCGTTCGAGAGGGCAGAAGGAACCTTAGTTTAGCATCTCATCTGAAATACAACACCTCCAAAAGTGCAGAATTCCCCCTGGTGTGTCCAGCTTAGATTATGTGGTCAAGTCTCCAGAGTGGGGCTTGAACCCACAACCTTCTAACTCAGATGATAGTGTGTTACCACTGAAACCAAGCAAAGGCTTGACGTAATAAAGTTAGATACACAGAATTAAATTCACTATTATTGAAGAAATGAAGAGAGGAAACCTGATGTAGGCCATTAAGATGTTGGGAGATGAATCATATCATACAAAGAAAATTACAGCACAGGAACAGGCCCTTCGGCCCTCCAAGCCTGCGCCGATCCAGATCCTCTATCTAAACCTGTCGCCTATTTTCTAAGGGTCTGTATCTCTTTGCTTTCTGCCCATTCATGTATCTGTCTAGATACATCTTAAAAGACGCTATCGTGCCCGCGTCTACCACCTCCGCTGGCAACGCATTCCAGGCACCCACCACCCTCTGCGTAAAGAACTTTCCACGCATATCCCCCCTAAACTTTTCCCCTCTCACTTTGAACTCGTGACCCCTAGTAATTGAATCCCCCACTCTGGGAAAAAGCTTCTTGCTATCCACCCTGTCTATACCTCTCATGATTTTGTACACCTCAATCAGGTCCCCCCTCAACCTCCGTCTTTCTAATGAAAATAATCCTAATCTACTCAACCTCTCTTCATAGCTAGCGCCCTCCATACCAGGCAACATCCTGGTGAACCTCCTCTGCACCCTCTCCAAAGCATCTACATCCTTTTGGTAATGTGGCAATCAGAACTGCACGCAGTATTCCAAATGTGGCCGAACCAAAGTCTTATACAACTGTAACATGACCTGCCAACTCTTGTACTCAATACCCCGTCCGATGAAGGAAAGCATGCCGTATGCCTTCTTGACCACTCTATTGACCTGCGTTGCCACCTTCAGGGAACAATGGACCTGAACACCCAAATCTCTCTGTACATCAATTTTCCCCAGGACTTTTCCATTTATTGTATAGTTCACTCTTGAATTGGATCTTCCAAAATGCATCACCTCGCATTTGCCCGGATTGAACTCCATCTGCCATTTCTCTGCCCAACTCTCCAATCTATCTATATTCTGCTGTATTCTCTGACAGTCCCCTTCACTATCTGCTACTCCACCAATCTTAGTGTCGTCTGCAAACTTGCTAATCTGACCACCTATACTTTCCTCCAAATCATTTATGTATATCACAAACAACAGTGGTCCCAGCACGGATCCCTGTGGAACACCACTGGTCACACGTCTCCATTTTGAGAAACTCCCTTCCACTGCTACTCTCTGCCTCCTGTTGCCCAGCCAGTTCTTTATCCATCTAGCTAGTACACCCGGGACCCCATGCGACTTCACTTTCTCCATCAACCTACCATGGGGAACCTTATCAAACGCCTTACTGAAGTCCATGTATATGACATCTACAGCCCTTCCCTCATCAATCAACTTTGTCACTTCCTCAAAGAATTTTATTAAGTTGGTAAGGCATGACCTTACCTGCACAAAACCATGTTGCCTATCACTGATAAGCCCATTTTCTTCCAAATGGGAATAGATCCTATCTCTCAGAATCTTCTCCAGCAGCTTCCCTACCACTGACGTCAGGCTCACCGGTCTATAATTACCTGGATTATCCCTGCTACCCTTCTTAAACAAGGGGACAACATTAGCAATTCTCCAGTCCTCCGGGACCTCACCCGTGTTTAAGGATGCTGCAAAGATATCTGTTAAGGCCCCAGCTATTTCCTCTCTCGCTTCCCTCAGTAACCTGGGATAGATTCCATCCGGACCTGGGGACTTGTCCACCTTAATGCCTTTTAGAATACCCAACACTTCCTCCCTCCTTATGCCGACTTGACCTAGAGTAATCAAACATCTGTTCCTAACCTCAACATCCGTCATGTCGCTCTCCTCGGTGAATACCGATGCAAAGTACTCGTTTAGAATCTCACCCATTTTCTCTGACTCCACGCATAATTTTCCTCCTTTGTCCTTGAGTGGGCCAATCCTTTTTCTAGTTACCCTCTTGCTCCTTATATATGAATAAAAGAAAACTAGTGCAAAATATAAAAACGGATAGCAAAAGCTTCTATAAGTATATAAAAGGTAAGAGAGTAGCTCAAGTGAATGTTGGTCCCTTGGGAGTTAATAGAGGGGAACACAGAATTGGCAGAGACACCAAATCAGTATTTTGCCTCAGTTTTCACAGTGGAGGACATTAGTACCATCCCAATAGTAACAGGTAATGCAGAGGTTATAGAAAGGAAGGAACTTAGAACAATCATCATCACTAGGGAAAAAGTATTGAGCAAACTATTGGGATTGAAGACAGACAAGTCCCCAGGACTAATGGCCTACATCCCAGGGTCTTAAAGGAAGTGGCAGCAGAGATAATGGATCCATTGGTTATAATATTCCAAAATTCCCTGGATGTGGGAAAGGTTCCAGTGGATTGGAAAAAAACTAATATAACGCCCTTATTCAACAAGGGAACTATAGACCAGTTAATTTAACATCTATCGTTGGGAAATTGTTAGAATCCATTATTAAGGCAGTAATAACAGGACATTTAGAAAGTCAAAACACAATCCATCAGAGTCAGTATGGTTTTACGAAGGGTAAATCATGTTTGACTAAGTTTCTAGAGTTCTTCGACGCTGTAACAAGCAAAGTGGATAATGGGGATCCTGTAGATGTAGTATATCTGGACTTCCAGAAGGCATTTGATAAGGTGCCGCACAATAGGTTAATACACAAGGTAAGATCACATGGGGTTAGGGGCAATTTATTAGCTTGGATTAGAGGATTGGCTAACCAACAGAAAACAGAGAGTCGGGATAAATGGGTCTTTTTCTGGTTGGCAAGATGTAACTAGTAGGGTGCCACAGGGTTCGGTCCTTGGGCCCCAACTATTTACAATCTGTATTAATGACTTGGATGCAGGGGTACTATAGCCAAATTTGCAGATGACACTAAAATAGGTGGGATAGTAAGTTGCAATAAACAAATAAGAAATTTACAAATGGATACGGATAGGTTAGGTGAATGGGCCAAAAATTGGCAGATGGCATTTAACGTGGATAAGTATGAGGTTATCCACTTTGGTTAGAAGAATAGAAAGGCAAATTATTATCTATATGGAGAGAAACTGCAGAATGCTTCAGTGCAGAGGGATCTGGGTGTCCTCGTGCATGAATCGCAGAAAGCTAGTATGCAGGTACAGCAGGTAATAAGGAAGGCAAATGGAATTTTGGCATTTATTGCTAAAGGCATAGAGTATAAAAGTAGGGAAGTGCTGCTGCAACTGTACAAGGCATTAGTGAGACCGCACCTGGAGTATTGCATATTGGTCCCCTTACTTGAGGAGGGATGTAGTTGCAATGGAGGCAGTTCAGAGGCGGTTCACTAGATTGATTCCAAGGATGAGGGATTTGTCTTATGAAGAGAGATTGAACAGTTTAAACCTTTACTCGCTACAGTTTAGAAGAATGAGAGGAGATATGATTGAGGTATACAAGATGATTCAGGGGATTGACAAAGTAGACATAGAGAGGATGTTTCCTCTTGTGGGGCAATATAGAACAAGAGGTCATAGTTTTAGAATAAGGGGTCGCAGATTTAAAACAGAGATGAGGAGAAATTACTTCTCTCAAAGGATCGTGAGTCTGTGGAATTCACCACCCCAGAGTGCGATGGATGACAGGATATTGAGTAAATTTAAGGAGGAGATAGACAGGTTTTTAATTCGTAAACGGTTGAAGGGTTATGGAGAACGGGCAGGAAAGTGAAGTTGAGGCCGAGATGAGATCAGCCATGATCATATTGAATGGCGGGGCAGGCTCGAGGGGCTGAATTGCCTTCTCCTGCTCCTCGTTCTTATGTTCTTATACTGATAGAAGCTGACAGTCTAAATTGGACTGTGTGCGTAGAACTGGAAGATATTTTAAAAAACTCAACAAGGCTCAATTGAAACTAGAAATCAGATTGTTTTCCATATGGAGTAGTGGGTACTGCATGTGGATCTGAATCCTAATAAAAGCAATTAACATTGTGTTGATAAAGTCCTTTAGGGAGAAACACAGTTATTGTCGAGGAATGGGACTGCAGGTTACAGAGATGGGACAATAGACCATTGAGCATGATGCTTACTGCAGTGCTAGGACATGGGGAATTTTATTTATGGAAAACAACCAGCTAGCTTTAAGTCCAGACACTCAATTACTTTGGGAATTGCACATAAATCAAACAGTAGATGGGGAAAGTTGAATAGAGTCATGATAGATGAGTTTGTATGTGGTCTGAGGAGGAACGAGTTTGATGTGCTAAATCAACTGTGTAAATATCTATTTGTTCAAAGATTGGAGGTCAGGATTTTCTGATTCAGTGTTCAGATCACAGTTTTCCACTTTAATGGAAAGACAATCATGCATTGGAGAGCAAAGTGTTGCATTTTTGGAATTTTACGCTAGACATTTTCTCCGAGTTCCATGATCACTGGCTAACGCAATAAATATGGAGTAGATTTTGACTTTCGGATGTGCATTGGATGGCCACTCATTCCAGCTAAAAATAGGCCCCCTTTGAATTTGAGGCTCTGACCTCATTTGAATTCACCAGGCAAGTTGGCAGGGTGCCAAACAGGCCATCCTGACATAGCTCGCCATTTTGAGGGCTGAAAATCAGGCTGGATAAGGTTGGGTCAGGATCAGGGAGGGTGTTTGTCCTGGGCAAAAGTGGCCCAGATTATATTTGTGGGCCTCAGAGATAAACTCCCGTTTCTCTGGGATCCATAAAAATGGTTCAATACTTACCTTGGTTGGGTCCCTTCTCTTCCATTGCCTGTGGATCTGGTCATGGTCTGCATTGCACTGACTTCAACCAGTTCCCAGCTAAAATGGCAATTGGGGTCCCATTAAGCCAGAGGACAACGATTTCCATATACTGCTGGTGGTGATGGAGCCATAAGGCTATCGACCACATTGTGAGGCCGTTACCACTCTGCTAATGCCAGAAGAGGGCATTCTAAATCGACGCCCCCCACCCCACCCGCCCCAAGGGTCCCCTGTCAATCAGAATATGCTTTTATCTGCCAATATCCCAGTAAATGTAGCATAATCCAGAGAACCCTTGCCATTATAAGATGGTTTAAACCGTCTTAACCATCATATTGTGTTAGACCCTGAGATGAGTTTCTGACCACACATCTGCACCATCACCAAGACTACCCTACTTCCACTTCCATAACATTACTCCGTTCTGACCTTCCCTCAGCTCATCTGCTGCTGAAACCCTCACTATGACGTTCTTACCTCTACGCTTGACTAATCTAATCTGCTCCTTGCTGGCCTTGCAACTTGCACCGTCCGTCAACTTGAGCTCATCCAAAACTCTGCTTCCCATACCTCAACTTACTCCAACTCTCATTCACACATCGCCCCTGCGCATAATGATCTTTACTGGCTCCCTATCTGACAACACTTCAATTTTAAAATTCTCATCCTTGTTTTCAGATCCCTCCATGTCCTTGCCCTCCCGATCTGTAGCCTACTCTAGCCCTACAAGCCTTCAAGTTCTCTGCTGTCCTCCAATTCTGGCCTCCTGCTCATCCCTGAATTTTAAATGCTCCACCACTGGTGGCCATGCTTTCAGTTGCCTTGCCATATTATTTGGATGTCATTTATACATATCCATATTTGTTTGACAGTGTCTATAGTGTCCTATGATAATCCTAGCACATATCAACTGCAAGTAGGTATAAAGTTATTGTACTGGCAACTGGCATTGATCTGTAACTGTGTGAAGGATTTGAGATTAGATCTACCTGCTTCACTTTTCCACTATGGAAAGTGAGCAACTTTTAGAGTAGTGCTAAATCATAGGGAGGATTTAGATGACTTAAAAAGATTCATTTTCATTATTTTCTCAAGCTGCCTAAACAGTTCAGTCTGCATTCAATAGAAGGATGTTGATTTGGGCAGGGCTGAGGCCTTGAGCTGGGCACAGCTCTCTGATGGTAGAACAAGTGGCCTCCTACTCCAAAAGTAGCCATGGCGGAGGAACTTCCAGTGGGTAAAGCCACAGTGAAAATTGGCAGCCTTTAAAGATCCTGTCTTTATTGACTTCCATTATTTTACTCAGATCAAAAAAACACAGGTGAAGCCAGACACCAAAGAGACGTCTGCAGACCTTAAAAAGAAAACTAATCATATCTTTTATTAAATAATGTATATGAGAGTGTTTGCTGTCATCAGGGACAATTATTTATTGAAAACATATCACCCTGAAATGGACTCTGCTAGGAACAAATAATAAAACTATTTTTTAATATCGCTTGATTAAAAAAATACTAGGGTTGGCCAGAATCTCAGTTTGAGCAGGAAGTGGATGACAAATTCATGATTAAAGAAAAAATCAGAAGTACATGGTGTTTCCAGTGCAGAACAGCTTCCAGGAAAGAGTAGGCTAGAATTTATATTGGCGTGAAATTTTTGTTTCTTTTTAGTCAAATGTAGTCAGCTGACTTTCTTCCAAAACACCCAGCAGGGTTGAAACAGTACTGCTCAGTGTGATACCAAGACAAGCAGGGTCACAGATTCAACCCCTGATACTTAGGAGCGCTTACTTAGAATTTACAGCACAGAAAGATGCCATTCGGATCAATGGTCCATGCAGTTTGAAGTCATTTATGACTTTAACTCCTTTATAAGGACAAAACCAAATCAGGCGTACATCCCTATGAATCTCTTTTAATTAAGTTCAAACCAGACAAATTCTTATAGACACTTATTTGGGTCCAAAGAATTGAACTAGTTTTGCCTCAAAGAAAGAAAACTAACAGAGAATATTACCATCTTTTGGATAGCCTATTTTTTAATAGTTCTGGATAAGTCATAAATATCCCAGCTATTATAAGGGTCTGGAAAACTCTCTTCAATATGTATCTCTCCACTTAAGCAGACACAGAGAGGGGATTCTTGTAGTTGTATACAGAATGCTACATGAGACGATTTATTAACTTTTATACATTTCTTAAAGAATTGAACATGCAATACACCTTAAGTGGATAAGTATATCAAAATATGAAATATTACTAAGAGATGTAACACATAATCTTATTTCGAAAATAGAATCCAAAAGTTCAACCTTGATAGTGTTACAGCAAAATATCCTGGAATTACCATCAAAAATTAAAGTAAACTTTTACCTTAAATTCCCCGAGTAAACCATAGGTTGAGAAGCATCGATGAGGAATTCAATTTGCAGCTTTTGCTTCAAAAACCTTCATGTTTATACTGTTTCTAAACTATAATCTGCCCTTTAAGCATATAGGTGTTACATTTCTGTGTGTGTTTTTCCTGCTTTTAAGATCCATATATGGTAATAGCATTAGCTATCATCCCCACATAATGTTTTTGCTGGGGATTCCCTTGCTCTTGAAGTTGTGAGCATTTATCTGGTCAAAATGTTTATAATTGGGTTTACTTGACATCTGTTCCTGTAAGTACTATTCCATTTTATAATTTTGTTATCTATAATTGTGGTTTTATGGTACCTTTAACCCTTCTTTTGAGTCAGTCTGTCTACTTTACTAACACCATCAACTAATTAAGTTTATAGCTACCACTTACTAATGTCACACGGGATGTTTCAATGAATGTTTATCCTCCAATTCCCTAGCAACAGAGTGTAAGTATCAACAATGGTTGCCACTCCTGATTGTTATCCAGTGCCCTGCACTGGTAGGTAAGTGCTCATGGGTGCCACATGGAGTATGAGTGAGTGAAACTTTGATGCAACCATGGTTGAATAGTCTGGCAACACTCACTGTCCAGGCTCATGTTCGTGAAGCATGACCACATGGATAAGGTACCAGAGAACTGCTGGCACCTATGAGGCTATACTGCTACATGTCAATAGCACAGGGAGAGGAAAAGAAAAGGAGAAAGCAAAAACATTAAAAAATATTTAGGGTTCTGATAGAGTAGATAGGGAGAAATTGATTCCACTGGCAGCAGGGTTGGTAATCAAAGGACACAGAGTTAAGGTAATTAGCAAATCACAGAATCGTTCCAGTGCAGAAGGAGGCCATTCAGTCCATCGTGTCTGCACCGGCTCTCCAAAAGAGCAATTCCCTCAGTTCCATTCCCCTGCCTTCTCCCCGTAACCCTGCACATTCTTCCTTTTATATAACTGTCTAATTCCCTTTTGAATGCTTCAATTGAACCTGCCTCCACAAAGTTCTCAGGCAGTGCATTCCAGACTTTCACCACTCGCTGCGTGAAAAAGTTTTTCCTCATGTCACTTTTGCTTCTGTTATCAAAAACTCTAAATCTGTATCCTCTCATTCTCGATCCTTTCATAAATGGGAACAGTTTCTCCCTATCTACTCTTTCCAGATCCCTCATGATTTTGAATACTTCTATCAAATCACCTCTCAGCCGTCTCTTCTCCAAGGAAAACAGACCTAACTTCTCCAACCTATCTTCATAACTGAAATTCCTCATCCCTGGAACCATTCTTATGAATCTTTTCCGTACTCTCTCATGCCATCACGTCTTTCTTAAAGTGCAGCGCCCAGAACTGGACGCAATACTCCAGCTGAGGCTGAACTAGTGTCTTATACAAGTTAAACATAACTTCCTTGCTTTTGTACTCTATGCTCCTATTAATAAAGCCCAGGACACTTGTATGCTTTATTGACTGCTCTATCAACCTGTCCTGCCACGTTCAATGACTTATGTACATATGCACCCAGGTCCCTCTGCTTCTGCACCCCCTTTAGAATTGTAACCTTTATTCTATATTGTCTCCATGTTCTTCCTACCAAAATGAATCACTTCACATTTCTCTTCATTGAACTTCATCTGCCACCTGTCTGCCCATTCCACCTATGTCTATGTCTTTTTGAGGTTCTACACTATCCTCCTCACAGTTCACAATGCTTCCAAGTTTCGAATCATCTACAAACTTTGAAATTGTGCCCTGTACACCAAGGTCTAAGTCATTAATAAATATCAGGAAAAGCAAGGGTCCTGACACTGATCCCTGGGGAACTCCACTACAAACCTTGCTCCAGCCCGAAAAACATCCATTCATCACTACTCTTTGTTTCCAGTCACTCAGCCAATTTCGTATCCTTGTTGCTACCGTCCCTTTTATTCCATGAGCTACAGGTTTGCTCACAAGTCTGTTGTGTGGCACTGAATCAAATGCCATTTGAAAGTCCATGAACATCATATCAACAGCATTGCCCTCATCGACCCTCTCTGTTACCTCCTCAAAAAACTCCAGCACTTTAGTTAAACATGATTTTCCCTTAAGAAATTCATGCTGGCTTTCCTTAATTAACTCACATTTGTCCATGCGACTATTGATTTTGTCCTGAATTATTTTTTCTAGAAGTTTTCCTACCACCGAAGTTAAATTGACTTCTGTAATTGCTGGGCTTACCTTTACACCCTTTTTTGAACAAGGGTGTAACATTTGCAATTCTCCAGTCCTCTGGCACCACCCCCAGGTCTAAGGAAGACTGAAAAATTATGGCGAGTTTCTCTGCAATTGCCACCCTCACTTACCTCAGTATCCTTGGATGCATCTCATCTGGTCCTGGTGCCTTATCCACTTTAAGTACAGACAGCCTATCTAATACATCCTCTTTATCAATTTTAAAGCCCTCTAGTGTCTGACTTACCTCCTCTTTCAACATTGCCTGGGTTGCATCAGATGCAAAGTATTCATTTAATACCTCAGCTATGCCCTCTGCCTCCATGTGTAAATCCACTTTCTGGTCCATAATCAGCCTCATTCCTCCTTTTGCCACCTTTTTACTATTTATATGCCTATTGAAAGCTTTGGGAATTCCTCTAATGCTAGCTGCCAGTCTCTTTTCATGCTCTCCCTTTGCTTCTCTTATTTGCTTTTTCACTTCTGCACTGGATCTTCTATATTCAGCCTGGTTCTCAATTGTATTTTCTACTTGGCATCTGTCATAAGCACACTTTTTCTTCTTTATCTTAATCTCAACCTCTTTTGTCATCCATAGAACCATTGAAAAATTACAGCACTGAAGGAGGCCATTCAGATGGCCACGTCCTTGCCAGCTGAAAAAACTAGCCGCTCAATCTAATCCAACCTTCCAGCACCTGGCCCATAACCTTGCAGGTTACAGCACTTCAGGTGTATGTCCAGGTACCTTTTAAAAGAATTGAGGGTTTCTGCCTCCACCACCGTTCCTGGCAGTGAATTCCAGACACCCACCAGCCTCCAGGTGAAAAACGTTTTCCTCATGTCCTCTCTAATCCTTCTACCAATCACCTTAAATCTGTGCCCCCTGGTAATTGACCTCTCTGCTAGGGGAAACAGGTCCTTCCTGTCTACTCTGTCTAGGTCCCTCATAATTTTGTACACCTCAATTAAGCCCCCCCTCCGCCTCCTCTGTTCTAAGACAAACAACCCTAGCCTATCCAATCTTTCCTCATAACTGCAACTTTCGAGCCCTGGCAAAATTCTTGTAAATCTCCTCTGTACTCTCTCCAGAGCAATTATGTCTTTCTGTAATGTGACGACCAGAACTGTACACAATACCCCAACTGTGGCCTAACCAGCGTTTTATACATTTCCAGCATTACATCCCTGCTTTTGAATTGTATACCTCAGCCAATAAAGGAAAGCATTCCATATGCCTTCTTCACCACTCTATCTACCTGTCCTGCCACCTTCAGGGATCTGTGGACATGCACTCCAAGATCTCTCACTTCTTCTACCCCTCTCAATATCCTCCCGTTTATTGTGTATTCACTCACATTTTTTGCCCTCCCCAAATGCATTACCTCACACTTACCTGGATTGAATTCTATTTGCCACTTTTCCGCCCACTCAACCAAACCATTGATATCTTTCAGGAGTCTACAGCTAACCTCTTCACTATCAACTACATGGCCAATTTTTGTGTCATTAGCAAATATCCCAATCATGCTTCCCACATTTAAGTCCAAATCATTAATATATACCACAAACAGCAAGAGACCCAACACTGAGCCCTGTGGAACGCCACTGGAAACAGCTTTCCATTCACAAAAACATCTGTCAACTACTACCCTTTGTTTCCTGTCCCTGAGCCAATTCTGGATCCAACCTGCCCCGGTATCCCATGGGCTTTCATTTTACTGACCAGTCTGCCATGTCAAATGCTTTACTGTAGTCCATGTAGACCCCATCCACTGCACTTCCCTCATCAATCCTTCTTGTTACTTCCTCAAAAGTTAGTAAGTTAGTAAGATATAACCTCCCCTTAACAAATCCATGCTGACAATCCCTGATTAATCCGTGCCTATCTAAGTGGCAGTTTATCCTGTCCCTCAGAATAGATTCTAACAATTTACCTACCACTGAGATTAGACTGATCGGTCTATAATTATTTGGCCTATCCCTCGCACCCTTTTGAAACAATGGCACAACGTTGGCAGACCTCCAATTGTCTGGTACCTCTCCTGTATCTAGTGAGGATTTGAAGATGATCCTCAGTGCATCCGCTATTTCTTCCTTGGCTTCCTTGAACAACCTGGGATGAAATTCATCCAGACCTGGCGATTTATCCACTTTCAAGGATGTCAGACCCTGTAGTGCTTCCTCTCTCATTATGCTTATCGTATCTGATATTTCACACTCCTCTTTAACTACAATGTCTACATCAACCCTCTCCTCTGTGAAGACAGCGACAAAAAACTCATTAAGAACCCTGCCCACATCTTCTGCATTCATGCATAGTTTCCCTTGTACATCTCTGGTAGGCCCTACCCTTTCCTTAGTTATCCTCTTGCTCTTAATGTACTGATAAAACATCTTTGGGTTTTCCTTGATTTTACCTGCCAATAATTTTTCATGTCCTCTCTTTGCCTTTCTAATTTCCTTTTTTACTTCACCCCTCCACTTCCTATACTCGTCTCGGCTTTCTAAAGTATTAAGACTTTTGTGATCGTCATAAGCTTTCTTTTTCTGCTTTAACTTACCCTGTAAGCTTCTAGATAGCCAGGGGGATCTAGATTTGGAAGTGCCACCCTTTATCTTTGTGGGGACATGCCTACACTGTGCCTGTAGAATCTCGCTTTTGAATGCCTCCCACTAGTTTGCCACTGATTTTCCTTCAAATAGCTGTATCCGGTCCACTTTCGCCAGGTCACCTCAGTTTCTTAAAATTTGCCTTCCCCCCAATTTAGAACTTTTACTGCTGTTTTATCTTTGTCCTTTGGCATGATTATGCTAAAACTTACTGTATTATGGTCATTATCTCCAAAATGGTCACCCACTGATACTTCCTCCCCTTGCCCAGCTTCATTACCGAAGACTAAATCTAGAATTGCGCCCCTCTCATTGGGTTTGTTATGTGCTGGCTAAAATGTTCTCTTGAACACAGTTCAAGACTTTTGTCCCCTCTGTGCCCGTCACACTATTTGTATCCCAGTTGATATTGGTCAAAGAAGTAGATTTTAAGAAGCATCTTAAAGGGGGTTGGTGGGGGGGGGAGGCAGAGAGGTTTAAGGAGGGAATTCCAGAGCTTAGAACCCAGACAGCTGAAGGCAGAGCCCCCATGGGCGGGCAAAGGAAATTGAGGGTGCACAAGAGGCCAGAATTGGCGGAATGCAGAATTCTTGGAGGGTTGTAGGGCTAGAAGCGCTCACAGAGATAGGATGGGGCAAGGCCATGGAGGGATTTGAACACAGGATTAGAATTTTAAATTTGAGGCATTGCTGGACTGTATCTTGCGATTATCTAAAAGTTTGGGAAAATAGGAAGTGTTCGGCTAAGAAATGTATGAGATGCCTCCTGATAGATAGTACTGTGTAATCGAGGCTGAAGATACCTTTTAAATATCTGATTCAAATTATGAACTTGGCCATACAGATTGCTGCTTCCTTTTTCCTTAGTAACACTGCTAACTTCCAAAGCATGGTTCTTTTGTTGGTAGAGATCTAAGAAGAATGCTGTCAGATGAGGGAGGCTCCCTCAACAATTCATTGCTGTGTGGAAATCATTAAAAATTAAGGTTCAGTTTCCCATCACTGTCTTTTTTAGCAATGACACTTCTAAGCATGCCCAATACATAGCGAGAACAATCCATTAGATATTTGGCAAATTATCATAAGATGTACAAATTGTATTTCCTGAAACTTCGATGAATAAATTTAGTTGAAATCTAAAGAAGAGAGGAGGGGCAGTGGGAGATAAAGGAATGTCCGAGAGTGGACCTGCGGGAGAGTGAGGGCTTAAAAATCAACCAAATATACAATCACAGTGATGTCACCAGACAATAGGTTGGTGAGTCTTGCAGTTTTTTTTTACTTTTTTAAGCTAGGGACAAATGCCAAACTCAGAACTAACAAGCTGTAACTTACTATTACTTAATAAGTTAATAAACTAGATATACTAATTAATCTATAGCACGAAATAATCAATTGAACAATAATTTTAACTAAGAAAGACAGGAGTGTGAGAGTTGAACAGCACAGCCAGGAAAAAAAATCACTAAGTGACATGACAGCAAAAGGAGGGACGACGAGTGTAGGTTTACGAGTAAACATTTAAGTTACCCTACCTATAAATTAACCACCATCAAGAAATTAGTTTAAAAACCATAAATAAGTTAAATTGAATGTGAGTCAGATTTTATTCCAGCAACTGGGGTTCTGGCAGTGGGCTGGCCCTCTATTGGACCCCCGTTACAATCTCATGGCAGGCAGCCAATTAACTTCCCACCATCAGTGACATCATCCTTTTAAGGGATGAGCTCCTGCCTCCAGTGCTGCCGGCCAATCAGAAGGTCGGCAGCTTAGCAGCACCTGTAGTGCCACTGGAGCAGTGGCCACTCCCGGTACTACAGGAGGCACTGCAGTACAAAGACTGGAGAGGACCCCTGGACAGGTTAGTGGGGTCGAGATCGCTGGGGCCATTCAGGCAGTTGATGGGTAGAGAGGGGTAGTTGGTGAGGGTGGTGAGGGTCTTCCCAGTGGGGGTGGCCATCGCTGATGGGGTCCCTCTGAGGGCCATGGGTTGCCCCCAAAGAAGGAAAACCTGACCTCGTTGAAGACACTGTCTCCCCCTGGTGGTGGGCCCCTCTACCTTCAACAAAATTGAGATGGATGTGGGAAGAAGTCCATAAGGCCTGCGGTGGGAAGGAGGTCCTTGACCTTCCCTGCCCTGACAAAACGACAGGAGGCTCGGGTGACATCAGGAATGGCACCCCCTGACAATTTGTTTGACACCCCACCTCCATGTCCGTCTCCAAGGGCAGAATAAAATCCTGCCCAGAGAGCCTAGAGTAAGGGACTGTGAGCATTAGGGAGAGTGGTAATAAAAAGATGTAAATTGCTGTCATCACAAGGGAAGAAGCTGATTGGTGAATAGCTGGTGAGTGTTTTTTTTTAATCTTAAGATTATTTCTCTTCATTTATTTAATAGTCCAATAAATAGAGGTGTTGGCAACAGTGCTATCAACCGGCACTTACTCAGCAACAACCTGCTCACCGATGCTCAGTTTGGGTTCTGCCAAGGCCAATTGGCTCCAGACCTCATTACAATCTTGGTCCAAACAGAGATGAAAGAGCTGAATTCCAAAGGTGAGGTGAGAGTGACTGCCCTTGACATCAAGGCAGCATTTGACCATGGAATGCACATCCTGTTTGATGTGGTAACTCCGGGACACTTCTCATGCACAAAGTGTCATCAGCTGGAAGAGCTTGAGCTCCTGGTTTTGGAGCGTTGTATCCATGAGGCTGAGAGTTACATGGATAATATGTTTCTAGAGGTAGACACCCTGTAGATTAAAGATGTGCAGAGAGGGAATGGGTAATCACCAGGCCCTCAAGGAGGACCAGGCATGTAGTGCAGGAGTCCCCTGAGTGCATCTCACTCTCAAACCGATGAATACTGATAAGGGTGATGGTTCCTCTGGGGAATGCAGCCAGAGTCAAGTCCACAGCTGCAGGGATGGCTCAGCTCTACAGGAGAGAAGAAAAAAGACTGGGAAATCAATAGTGATAGGGAATTCTATAGCTAGGGGAAAAGACAGGAGTTTCTGTAGCTGCAGACGTGATTTCAGGATGATATGTTTCCTCCCTGCTGCCAGGAACAAGGATATCACTGAGTGGCTTTAGAGCACTCTGAGGGGTAGAGGGTGAACTGCCAAAGGTCATGATCTATATTGGTACCAAAAACATAAGTAGAAAGAGGGATCAGGTCCTCCAGGCAGATTTTAACGAGCCAGGGAAGAGATTCATAAGCAGGACCTTAAAGGTAGTCTTCTCCAGATTGCTTCTGGTGCCATGTGTTCGTGAGTATACAAATAGGAGGATCGAGCAAATGAATGCATAGCTGGAAAGATGGTACAGAAGGGAGGGCTTTAGATTCCTGGGATATGGAACAGTTCTGGTGGAGGTGGGGCATGTACAGGCCAGACAGGTTGCATCTCAATGTAGCTCAGACCAATGTTCTAACGGGGTGGTTTGCTACTGCTATTGGGGAGGGTTTAAACTAACATGGCAGGGGGAATGGGAGCCAGGATGTAGCATTAGAAAGGAGAAACAAGGTACATAAAGGATTTGGAAAGACAGATAGCACTAGAGTAAGAAGTAGTAATGTGGTCAGTGTAAGAGGAAATGCAGTAAGGTCTAAATTAGGTATACTGTGCATGTATGTGAACACACAGAGCATGGTAAATAAGGCCAGTGAGCTGCGGGCGCAGGTCGCCACATAGGAAATCATGTCATGGCAATAACAAACATCTGGCTCAAAAAAAGGGCAGGACTGAGTATTAAATATTCCTGGATACATGTTGTTCAGGAAAGATAAGGAAGGAGGAAAGATAGAGAAGGAAAAAAGGAGGCAGGGCTGCAGTATTGAATAAGGGGAACATTACAGTGCTGGAGAGAGAGGATGTCCTAGAGGGGTTAATGACAGAATCTATTTAATTAAAGCTAAGAAAAAATAGAGGGTGTATTCTATAGGCCAGCAACTAATGGAAAAGATATACGAACATACAAATTAGGAGCAGCATTAGGCCATTTGGCCCCCCCGAGCCTGCTCCGCCATTTGATAAGATCATGGCTGATCTGATTGTGACTTAAACTCTATTTTCCTGTCTACCTGCTATAATCTTTGACTCTCTTGTCAATCAAGAATCTATCTAACTCAGCCTTGAATATATTCAATGACCCAGTCTCCACTGCTGTCTGGCGAAGAGAATTCCACAGACTAACAATCCGCTGAGAGAAAACATTTCTCCTCATCTCTGTCTTAAATGGGAGACCCCTTATTTTTAAACTGTGTCCCCTAGTTCTAATCGCTCCCATAAGAGGAAACATCCATTCAGCATCCACCCTGTCAAGCCCCCTCAGAATCTTATGTGTTTCAATAAAGCATACAGTATCCTGGCCTTTATTAATAGGGGCATACAGTAAAAGAGCAAGGAGGTTATATTAAACTTGTATAAGACACAATTGCGGCCTCAGCTGGAGTATTGCATCCAATTCTGTGCACCGCACTTTAGGAAAGATGGCAAGGCATTGGAGACAGTGCAGAAAAGATTCAAGAGAATGGTTCCAGTGATGAGGAACTTCAGGTATGAAGACAGATTGGAGAAATTGGGACTGTTTACCTTAATGAAGAGAAGGTTGAGAGGAGATTTGACTGAGTTATTCAAAATCATGAGGTGTCTGGACAGAGTGGATAGGGAAAAACTGTTCCCACTCATGAAAGGATCAAGAATGAGAGAGCACAGATTTAAGATGATCACAAAAGAAGCAAAGGCGACTTGAGTAAAAACTACTTCACACAGCGAGTGGTTAAGATCTGGAATGCACTGCCTGAGAGTGCGGTGGAGGCAGCTTCAATGGAGGAAATTAGACTGTTATCTGAAAAGGAAGAACATGTAGGGTTACGGGGAGAAGGCAGGTGAATGGCATTAAGTGAATTGCTCATTTGGCGAGCCAGTGTAGATACGATGGGCTGAATGCCCTCCTTCTGCGCTGTAACATTTCTGTGATTCTGTGAAGATCACCTCTCATTCTTCTAAACTCCAGTGGATACAGCCCCAACCTGTCCAACCTTTCCTCATAAAATAACCCCTTCATCCCAGGAATCAGATGAGTGAACCTTCTCTGAATTGATTCTAATGTAATTATATCCTTTCTAAATAAGGAGACCAAACTGTATGCAGTACTCCTGATGTGGTCTCACCAACATCCTGTACAACTGTAGCAAAACTTCTCTAGTTTTTATATTCCATTCCCCTAGTAATAGAGGAGCAAATGTGCAGGGAAATGACAGAAAGGTGCAAAAACTATAGAGTCGTGATAATGGGAGACTTTAATTATCCTAATATAGGCTAGGATAGAAGTAGAGTGAAGGGCAGAAAGGGGAAAAGTTTCTAAAGGTGTTCAGGAGAATGTTCTTGATCAGTATAATTCCAGCCCAAGGAGGAAGGAGATATTACTGGATCTGCTTCAAGGGAATGAGGTGCATCAAGTGGATCAAGTGTCAGTAAGGGAACATTTAGAGAGCAGTGATCATAGTATCATAGGTTTAGGTTAGCTAACGAAAAGGAAAAGGAGCAATCCAGAGTAAAAAGAATTAATTGGAGGAGGGCTGGCAAAACTGTAATGGAACAATGGGCTGACTTTAAAGAGGAGATGATTTGGGTACAGTCGAGGGCATTCCCATGAGAGTGAAAGGTAGTTCAAACAAAGCTAGAGCTCCTTGGATGGTGAAAGAGATAGAGAGTAAGATGAAGCAGAGGTAGAGTGCGTATGACATATGTCAGGTTGATAATAGAAATGAGAACAAATGAATTGAAAGTTCAGAGGGGAAGTGAAAAAGGAAATAAGAGAGGCAAACAGAGAGTATGAGAAGAGACTGGCAGCTAACATAAAAGGGGATCCAAAAGTCTTCTATGGGCATATAAATAGTAAAAAGGTAGTAGTGGATGGGTGGGGCCAATTAGGGACAATAAAGGGGATCTACGCATGGAGGAAGAGGGCATGGCTGAGGTACTAAATGAGAACTTTGCATCTGTCTTTACCAAGTCTTATGACTGCTTCCATTTTTTTGTTAAAGTTTGAGGATGTGTGTTTAAAAACTGAAATGGAGTCCATGGATTTCTTTTTAAAAGGGTCACTGAGAGTTCTGGATTGTAATCAGTTACCGGAAAGCACCTGTTTTCAAATAATTATCCACCAGGTGTTGTTTTTGACTTGGGGAAAGATTTTTACAAAGAAGTGACTGGTCAAGATTTATAGGGATCAGGAGAGGAGGCGTGACTCGTGACATTGTTTTTTGTTTCGCTTTGGACAGTGAGTTGGTATATGACAGTGTTAAAAAGACAGTTGGAGAAAGCTTGCCAAGGGAGCAAGCCTCACCTCAGTCTGTTCCAGCTCTTTGAAAAAGACTGCCAGTTTTCCATCTCAAGAAGCTGAGAAGCGAGTGTAATAAACTGCCTGAAATGCCGAATACTGCATTTTCCCTGGAAAGCCTGCCCAAACTGATCTTCAACGTCGCCTGACAAGAACTGTTGTAGGAAGATCCCACTGACAGCTGTCTATATGTATTTGGGATGACAAACCAAAAAAAAGACATCTGATATTTTTTCATATTTTTTTTTCTAGAGTTAGCAAGTTTTTTTTCCAACGTATTCTTTTTGTCTGTTTTTTTTGTACTAGAGCTCTAAAGAGTAAATCTTTTTTTTTGGTTAACGTGTGTGTATGTGTGTGTGGTGTTAAGGTAAAAAGGGAACTTTTATTTTTTGATCTGTGTGTTTATGCTTTTCTTCATTACTGGTTAAGACTTGTTTTATAATTTTGTTGTTTATTAAAGAAACCTGGGTGGTGTGTTTTATTCTAGGTTAAAAAATAGAGTCCATCATTGACCATATCGGTAAGTGGGAAAAAATTTTAATATATGTTGTGACCTGTGGAGAAGTGGAACTAGAATAAACAGTGCACTCCTCCCACCTCAGTCGTAACACAAGGAAGAAGATGCTGCTGACGTAATAGTGAAAGAGGAGGTAGTTGAGATACTAGATCGGCTAAAAATTGATAAAGAGGCAGTATTAAATAGGCTGGGAGTACTTAAAGTTGATAAGTCATCAGTACTAGATGGGATACATCCGAAGATACCGAGGAAAGTAATGGTGGAAACTGTAGAGGCACCAGCCATAATCTTCCAATCCTCCTTAGATACAGGGATCGTGCCAGAGGACTGGAAAGTTGCAAAAGTTACACAGTCATTCAAAAAAGGTGCAAAGATAAACCCAGCAACTACAGGCCAATCAGTTTAACCTTGGTGGTGGGAAAACTTTTAGAAACAATAATCTAGCACAAAATTAACAGTCACTTGGACAAGTGTGGATTAATTAAGGAAAATCAGCATGGATCTCTTAAAGGCAAATCATGTTTAATTAACTTGATTGAGTTTTTTGATGAGGTAACAGAGAGGGTTAATGAGGGTAATGAGGTTGATGTGGTGTACATGGACTTCCAAAAGGCACTTGATAAATTGCCACATAATAGACATGCCAGTAAAGTTAAAGCCAATGGAACTAAAGGGACAGTGGCAACATGGATATGAAGTTGGCTGAGTGGCAGGAAACAGAGAATAGTGTGATTGGTTGTTTTTCAGACTGGAGGAAGGTATACAGTGGGGTTCCTCAAGGGTTGCTGTTAGGACCAATGCTTTTCTTGATATATATTAAGTCTTGGCTGTGTAGGGAACAATTTCAAAATTTGCAGATGACACAAAACTTGAAAGTATTGTGAACTGTGAGGATAGTGATTAACTTCAAGAGGCCATAGACAAGCTAGTGGAATGGACGGACACATGACAGATGAAGTTTAAGGCAGAGAAGTGAAGTGATACATTTTGGTAGGAAGAACAAGGAGAGATAACATAAAATAAAGGATACAATTCTAAATGGGGTGCAGGAACAGAAAGACCTGAGGGCATATGTGCACAAATCATTGAAGGTAGCAGGGTAGGTTGAGAAAGTGGTTAAAAAAAAAGGTATATGGGATCCTGGGCTTCCTAAATAGAGGCATAGGGTACAAAAGCAAGGAAGCTATGATGAACCTTTATAAAACACTGGTTCGGCCTGAACTGGAGTATTGTGTCCAATCCTGGGCACTGCACTTAAGGAAAGATGTGAAAGCTTTAGAGAGGGTGCAGAAAAGATTTTCAAGAATGGTTCCAGCAATGAGGGACTTCAGTTACATGGATAAACTAGAGAAGCTGGGGTTGTTCTCCTTAGAGAATGAAGGATGGGAGGAGATGAGGTGTCTAGACAGTGTAGATAGAGAGAACATTGTCCCCATTGGCAGAGGAATCGAGAACCAGAAGATGCCAATATAAGGAACAGAGAAGGCTGAGGGGAGATCTGATTGAAATGTACAAGATTTTGAGGGGCCTGGATAGAGTGGAGGTGAGGGGCCTATTCACCATAGCAGAGAGGTCAGTAATGAGCCGACATAGATTTAAAGTGATTGGTAGAAAGATTAGAGGAGAGATGAAGAAAATGTTTTTCACCAGGAGAGTGGTGGGGATCTGGAACTCACTGCCTGAAAGGGTAGTTGAGGCAGAAACCCTCAACTCATTAAAAGGTATCTGGATATGCACCTTAAGTGCTGCAACCTTCAGGGCTACGGACCAAATGCTGGAAGGTGGGATTAGACTGGGTAACTCGTTTCTCAGCCAGAGCAGACACAATGGGCCAAGTGGCCTCCTTCTGCACCGTAAACTTTCTATGATTCTAAGGTGAATGGCAAATATCCAATGGCAGCATGAGGAAATACATTTTCATGCAGTCTATGGTTAGGATCTGAAATGAACAGCCTGAGATTGTAGTGGAGGCAGATTCAATCGTGGCTGCCATACAAACATACGAATTAGGAGCAGGAGTAGGCCACTCAGCCCTTCGATCCTGCTCCACCATTCAATAAGATCATGGCTAATCTGATTGTAACCTCGACTCCCGTCTACCCCCGCTAACCTTTCATCCCTTACTTATCAAAAGGGAATTGGATAAACACTTGAAGAGAAAAAGTTTGCAGGGCTACAGGGAAAGGGCGGGCGGAGAAGGACTAGCTCAATCGCTTTTGCAGAGAGTCGGCATGGACACGACGGGCTGAATGGTTGTTACCATTCTATGATTTTATGAGAGTCTTGATGGGATCAATTTTTCTCTACTTTTTGCCCAAGGGGCACATATTTCCTGGGTACAAAGCAGAGGAAATAGGGCACACTAGTCTCTGCCCCTTTTATAGAGTCATAGAGTTATACAGCACAGAAACAGGCCCTTCGACCCATCGTGTCTGTGCCAGCCATCAAGCACCTAACTATTCTAATCCCATTTTCCAGCACTTGGCCCGTAGCCTTGTATGCTATAGCATTTCAAGTGTTCATCTAAATACTTATTAGATGTTGTGAGGGTTCCTGCCTCTACCACCTCTTCAGGCAGTGTGTTCCAGATTCCAACCACCCTCTGGGTGAAAAGATTTTTCCTCAAATCCCCCCTAAACCTCCTGCCCCTTACCTTAAATCTATGCCCCCTAGTTATTGATCCCTCCGCTAAGGGAAAAAGCTTTTTCCTATCTAACCTATCAATGCCCCTCATAATTTTGTATACCTCAATCATGTCCCCCCTCAGCCTTCTCTGCTCTAAGGAAAACAGCCCTGGCCTTTTCAGTCTCTCTTCATAGCTGAAATGCTCCAGCCCACATGCCACTAATGAATAGTAAAAAATATTTTGGACAAGGTGAAGTTATGATGGTTGGAGAATGGAATGGCAGCAACATTCCAGCAATAGTACTGAAAAATAGTACTGTGCTCCAGAACTTGCCGTGTCCCTAGCCAAGCCGTTCCAGTACAGCTACAACACTGGCATCTACCCTGCAATGTGGAAAATTGCCCAGGCATCTCCTGTACACAAAAAGCAGGACAAGTCCAACCCGGCCAATTATCGCCCCATCAGCCTACTCTCAATCGTCAGCAAAGTGATGGAAGGTGTCATTAACAGTGCCATCAAGCGGCACCCATCCAGCAACAACCCGCTCAGTGACGCTCAGTTTGGGTTCCGCCAGGGCCACTCAGCTCCCAACCCCACCACACCCCTGGTCCAAACACGAACAGAAGAGCTGAACCCAAGAGGTGAGGTGAGAGCGACCGTCCCCGACGCCAAGGCAGCACCTGACTGAGCATGGCATCAAGGAGCCCCAGCGAAACCGAGGTCAATGGGAACCAGGGTTGTATTTTACCAGGATTTTCAGGGTTTAGTCCGAGAGAGTGGGCAGCACCTGAATCAAGTGCAAGCATTCAAATCCCAATTCAATCAGGTGGGAGTGCTTTAATGGCACCTCCCACTTGATTTTACAGGTGCATGCCCATTTCCAGCATATGATACCTTTGCATATGTACACATATGCTTCAGAACACCAGTATAAAGCACAGGTGCTGAGGTTCCCAGGCCCTCACCTACATAAAAATAATCTCAATATTTTGGCATTTTTAATGTTAGCATCTTCACAATCTTGGGTCAATCCTGCAGCCTCGCTTTGTAGCTTTTTATCTGATCCTAAACCAATTCTATTATTTCCACTCCAGCCTTGTACTGTAATCTCCTGCCCAACCTTGGGCCATCTCAGTACTCTCTCCAACTTTCACCTAACTGTCTCTACAGGCTAAGGTTTTCCAAGTCTGGCTGGGTGTACTCCAGGAGGATTCATCACATGACTTCCCACCTCAACACCCCACCACTCCTCCCCCAGCTCCCACACTCTTGTCACTAGTTATGCAGCATGTCCATCCCATGCAGTGCATTCCATGCCAATTGAAAAGCAAACAGACTCTTCATGAGCTAAATGGATGAATTTTGACTGTCAGTCAAATAGACTTCTTCGCCAACTCTAAAATAGCAAAATTGTTCAAAGAAAACATAAAAAAACACACTATTTTAATGCCCATATGTGTTTCTCCCATGTTGTCTGCAGCAGAGTCCTGGAGATTAATCTGGAGACTCCAAGCCAATCTTAAAGTGTTGGTAACCCAAAGCAATCCCTTGCAGGGTTGGGAATCTGTGAATTTTCTGAAATGCACTTGCATTTTTAGCTGGTAGGAGTTTGGCAGCTGTTTTCATATTTTGCAAAAAAAGAGTTGGAACAGTATGAAACAATTTTCCAAGCAGCACCTGAATCTGTCACACGGTGTGAACTTTATTTGTTTCTGTAAATGAGCTGAAAGCTTGGAATCAATCTATCACAGCCTTTTTACACTAATACCAGAACATTCCAATTTCCTTTCATTCCTAAAGTTAGAGAAATATGATTGTGTGTAATAGGCTACAATTTTATAGAGCAGGAAAAAAGTTTTTTTTTTAATATAAAGCCATGTTTGAGAATGTAATAAAATTTAGCAATATTCAATTAAGTCTTCACAATGTGATCAACATATTTGCAATCTTATGTTTCAGACGCCATGTGATATTTTTTGGCAGAAAACTAATTTGATATAACTAACAGTCCGTGTTGTGATGGTTTTAGTGGCTGGGCTCCTGCTGATTGTGATGATACAATTATACTGCCCATAACAACCAGCGGCTGTTAGAACCAGCGTCTGGGCAAACAGAAACACAAGAAAGATTTGCATTATATAGTGCCTTTCATGACCTCTGAATGCCCCAAAGTGCATAAAAAAAGAAGTACTTTTGAAGTGTCACTATTGTAATGTAGGAATCGCAACAGCCATTTGAGTATATCAACATGTTGGTCAAGCGATAAATATTGGCTCGAACTCCAGGGAGAACTCCCATACTCTTCTTCAAAACAGTACCATGGGATCTTTTACATCCCCATGAGAGAGCAGAGGCAGCATCACTTTAACATGTCATCTGATCCAAATAACAGCATCACCCTCAATGCTGCACTGGAGCATCAGCTTAGAATTTGCAGTTAAGTCTCTGTAGTGGGATGTGAACTCACAAGCTGCTGTCTTAAAGGTGAGAGTGCTACCACAGAGCCCTGGCATCATTATTTGTTACACAGGCAAAAGAGCTTTAAATGCCAGAGTACAATCACATCAAGGGAATGAAGAAATTGTTGAAATTGTTGAAACCCTGCTTGGGGCAGGGGGATTAGGAGTTGGAAAAGTATTTACAAAATACCCAAACATCCAAATAATTCCTACTAGGTGTTCAATTCAAATATGTCACTGGAAGTGATAGCAGCCCAGCACCCTGTGCTCTAGGCAGACAGATGGCTGATTAAATGTGTGCCACTCCATGTTTGATTCCCAGACATTAGCATTGCTGTATATCTGCATGGAAATGGGACCAAGTTGTGGGCCACAGCTGGGTGTTACTGTCTCTCCATGTGCATCTCTAGACGACAGATTGTACAGCTCTGTGCCTAGCTCTCTGCTGATCCAGACCCTAAGGAGACAGTTCTCCACTGTCATTTCCTGGTAGTTGTCCCAGGGCCTGGCATTTGGTGGGTGCAGGGAACCACTGTATGCCAGTTGTTAAAGTCCCTCACTTGCCTTCCAGTGGAAGCTTCTCAGGAAACATACAGCATTATAACTAATCATTGACACATTAGTTTTAAACAATTTGGTCTGTTGGCCTACTTTCCTTTGAGAATAGGAGCTTATCGATGCACTAGTTGTCTATCAAGATGAGATAGGTTGACCTCTGTCTTCAAATGCAGGTGGGTAAGGGTACCAGTGGATTCCCTGCTGCTTAACCTGCATGAATGCTTCCAATGTCCCTTTTCACCTCCGCCTTCCAAACCCTTCAAATTGGGAAATTCACTTTGAGAAACCTCCAGCAATAGACTGGGGCAAAAAGAGACAAATTAAAACTATAGTATGAATGTTTAGGAGAACTAAGTGCCAGCAGGGAAAAGAAATCAACTAAAACTGTCAAGAAATGGCTGAAAAAGTGCAGATTTAATTTCCTTATTTGGTCCCTTTAATTCAGCAACAGCCCCAGTGGTTCCCTAACAGAACGAACATCCTTTGGAAACAACACCCTGCACATGCAAAATCATATGCAGGATGTCAAAGCCTCCAAATAAATGTTAAAATGAAGCTCCCACCTGTTTAAGGCAGGAATGTGGCCACAGTGCAGAATGGGTGGCATTTCAGCAGAACTGGAAAATCCCGACTAACCATTCTATGATTCTAACTATTGAGTATTGAGCCACAAAACAATAGGAGTCTCAGATGATTAATGTGAAATGTAAGTATAACTGAAAAGACAAGTATGACTCAAAAAGAGGCTGTCTACAATGAATCAACTTGTGTCTTTAAAAAGTGTACACTTGAGCAGTAAACTCTTGCCCTCCTCTTCCCCCTCCATGCACTTTGTACTTTGTTTTGGAAAATAATATAAAAATGGATGGACCCTGTCCATTCCCAGTAAAAGGTTTGTGTGTTTATCTCTGCCTGCTACTTTCACAAAGGCCAGCTGGCCTGGGGCTCATCAGGCCACATATACATTTGGCTGCTTTGCCTTCAACAGTCCCATCAAAGGCCATTGACATAGAACTGCTGAATTTTTCTGGAAGCATTAGCATTTAACAGCGAGTTATGCTGCAGTCAATCGTTGCAATGTCTGTTTTATCAGGGCTTATTTGTCAATGCATCTGGAGGGAGTCTCAAACAGAAGAAGCTTAGAGGAAAGTTGGACCCAAGCCTGGCCCTGACTGAAAGTGATTTTTCATTCATTTACTATTTGCGTTTCCAGTACTGAGAAAACTACCAGTTCCAAACAAGGTCAATAACATCTGATCTTTACAGCACTGATGTCTGATTGAAGTACTGTGTGTGGAGGGAGGACACACAACAGGGAGCACTGAATTCTAAATAATAAACCATCAACTGATGTCTTGATGCCTGACTTATTTTGTCTGCATTACGTGCACTCAAAATCATTTCCCATTTTGTATGAATTCACGGGTAACTGTGCTGCAAGCAGGCCATTTAAATGCAGTGTGAGCAAATAACTTTGAATCAAAGAAAAATGTTAAAAATGAGAACTTCCTTTCGCATAGTACTGCGGAAACGGAATGAATACTTTATTAAGAACCAATACTGTTTAATAAGTTGGAAGTTTCCTGAAGCCGTGAATGTTTATAAAACTTGAAAGGCACTGTGGAAGTCAATTAGGTCAGCAGTGAGGGCAAAGGTGAAAGTTCACAGCCAGCCACTTAACCACTGCACACCTGATCAGAGGAGAATTTAAGACAGAAATGGCTCTATACCATCAGGTGGTGTCTCTTTGCTTTTGAATAAATTATAAAAGGCCTTATTTATCTGTAAGTTTTTATCATTCCAAGTAAAGAACATAGTGACAGTAGTAGGCCATTCAGCTGCCCAAGCAGAATATGGCTGTATTAACCTCGTTTCTCATTCCCTCCCTTCTTAAATAATGGATTTACTATTTTCCAATCCAAAAGCCAATTTCCTGCAAGCTTTGGAAAATTGCGACTACTCCTCACCTAATTCTTTCAACATGTATGAAATTACTACGTCCAGGATTTTACTGAGCTCCCGATGTGGGCTCCATGATGGGGTGGGGGGGGGCCGGAAGATTGCTCCGGTAGCGGCCCACCATGGAGCCCGATGCCGGGAATGCCAGGCCCGAACCTCCCGGCGGCAGTGAGGCTCTGTGGTGGACCCCCTCTGCCGCTGGGCTACAGGACCTGGATTAACATATTTAAGTTAATGACATGAATATATTTAAATAAAGTCAACAGCGATCTTACCTTCGGGCCGTGATCTTCCGTGCAGCGGCCGGCGTTCATGTGCCTTCACTTTCCCATCCAGGGGAAATAGGCGCCACTGTGGTGGGGAAGTGAGGAGCTTATGATTTTTAGTGCAGTGGGGGGGAGGGGTGTGAACGGGCTCCAAATCAAATTACTAGTGTAGGGGAGGGTGGGAAGGGAGACCTCTGCACTTGGATCAGTTTGCAGGGTGGGGGAAAAAGGTCAAGTGTTGAAGCTAAGTTTTTGTGGGGGGGGGGAAGAGGGGAAATATTGAATTTAATTGTTATTATGGGGGGCAGGGGGTTAGCCCTTTAAAACTTTAAATGACCCGGTGTGGCAGCTGACGATATTGCCGGCGTCATAGAGCCCACCCTCTCCACGTGATTGGGGGGGGTGGTGGGGGCGGAGTGACCATCTCATTATCATGGGCCGCTGCGAGGAAGATCACAGTGGCATGGCGGAGCGCGGCCCCCACCTGCAGGCCACCATTTTTTTCCACCTGCTGCCACAGCCGGCAGTGGGAGAAGAAAATCCAGCCCTATATGTAGAGTGGGGTGGGTGGGGGAGAGGTGGGGGGGGGGGGGTCGGGGAGCATTGGGGGGTGGGGGAGAGGTGTGGGGGGGTGGTGGTGGGTGGTATTGGCTTTATGATGAATGTAATTGAAATTGTTTTAGGCAAGAAATTGCTTACACAGACTGGTATCCCACCTACCAGTCACAAGATCCAGGCCTTAACTGCACTTTGGCCAAGCAGATCGTATCTATTGCTGCACCATTATTCAAGAGACACTTGACTATAACGATTGAATTGCATTTGACTAGTGACTAGTTTTGTTTTGCTGCAAGCAGAATCAATCCTATTGCTAATCTTCAGAAGGATTGATTTTTACTCGCGGGCAGACTTGCACCAGACAGGCTAATCCGATTTTAATGGCTGGGCCCCATTAGCATGCCACTTGCTGACTTCCCAACAAAAACAGTCAGGAAAGGGGCAGGAAGCTGCTGAGTTGCCATTAAAATCATGCTGGTTGGAGGCAGCTGGAGGGGAGCACAGGGAATGGTCCCCAGCACTAAGTGGATAGTCAGGAGTGGAGGCAGAGGTACATAGGAACAGGAGTAGGACCATTCAGTCCCTCAAGCCTTTTCTGACAATCAATGAGATCATGGCTGATCTCAATACCCTGGACTAGCAAAAATCTATTGATATCAGATTTAAAATTATTAATTGGGCTAGCATTCTTTGTGGGAGAGAGGTTCACATTTCTACCATCCAATATTGCTATTGTGTAATGAGGTGGGATTAATAAATGATCTCATAGTGAAGGATCCTCTAGGGAAGAGTGATCATAGCATGCCAGAATTTCAAATTCAGTTTGAGGGCAAGAAACTGGAGTCCCACACTAGCATTCTGGAGTTAAACAAAGGTAATTACATAGGCATGAGAACAGATATGTCCCTAGTGGACTGAGCAGGAAGACTAAAAGCTGGACAGTTGATGAGCAGTGGCAGATGTTTAAGGAGATATTCAATTACTCCCAACTAAAATATATTGTAAAGAGGAAGAAAGATTCTAAGAGGGGGAAAAAACATTCATGGCTAAGCAAGGAAGTTAAGGATAACATAAAGACAAAAACTAAGGCATACCATATTTCAAAGGCCAGTGGCAGGCTGGAAGATTGGGAAACTTTTAAAGATCAACAAAGGGTTACTAAAAAAGTAATAAAAAGAGCAACGGTAAATTATGAAAGCAAAATAGCGCAAAATATAAAAACGAAGAGCAAAAGCTTCTATAAGTATATAAAAGGTAAGAGAGTAGCTAAAGTGGATGTTTGTCCTTTGGAGGATGAGTCAGGGAATTTAATAGAGGGGAACACAGAAATGGCGGAGACACTAAATCAGTATTTTGCCTCAGTTTTCACAATGGAGGACACTAGTACCATCCCAATAGTAACAGGTAATGCAGAGGTTATAGAAAGGGAGGAGCTTAGAACAATCATCATTACTAGGAAAAAAGTGCTGAGTAAACTATTGGGATTGAAGGCAGACAAGTCCCCAGGGCTGATGGCCTACATCCTAGGGTCTTAAAGGAAGTGGCAGCAGAGATAGTGGATCCATTGGTTATAATATTCCAAAATTCCATTGATGCAGGAAAGGTTCCAGTGGATTGGAAAATAGCTAATTAGAATTAGAATTAGAATATTACAGCGCAGTACAGGCCCTTCGGCCCTCGATGTTGCGCCGACCTGTGAAACCATCTGACCTACACTATTCCATTTTCATCCATATGTCTATCCAATGACCACTTAAATGCCCTTAAAGTTGGCGAGTCTACTACTGTTGCAGGCAGGGCGTTCCACGCCCCTACTACTCTCTGAGTAAAGAAACTACCTCTAACATCTGTCCTATATCTATCACCCCTCAACTTAAAGCTATGTCCCCTCGTGTTTGCCATCACCATCCGAGGAAAAAGACTCTCACTATCCACCCTATCTAACTCTCTGATTATCTTATATGTCTCTATTAAGTCACCTCTCCTCCTCCTTCTCTCCAACGAAAACAACCTCAAGTCCCTCAGCCTTTCCTCGTAAGACCTTCCCTCCATACCAGGCAACATCCTAGTAAATCTCCTCTGCACCCTTTCCAAAGCTTCCACATCCTTCCTATAATGCGGTGACCAGAACTGCACGCAATACTCCAGGTGCGGTCTCACCAGAGTTTTGTACAGCTATAACGCCCTTATTCAAAAAGGGAGGGAGGCAGAAAGTAGGAAACTACAGACCTGTTAATTTAACATCTGTCGTTGGGAAATTGTTAGAATCCATTATTAAGGAAGTTTATTAAGGACATTTAGAAAGTCAAAACACAATCCATCAGAGTCAGTATGGTTTTATGAAGGGTAAATCATGTTTGACTAATTTGCTAGAGTTCTTCGAAGCTGTGACAAGCAAAGTGGATAATGGGGATCCTGTAGATGTAGTATATCTGGACTTCCAGAAGGCATTTGATAAGGTGGTGCGCAAAAGGTTAATACACAAGGTAAGATCACAAGGGGTTAGGGGCAATTTATTAGCTTGGATAGAGGATTGACTAACCAACAGAAAACAGAGAGTTGGGATAAATGGGTCTTTTTCTGGTTGGCAAGATGTAACTAGTGAGGTGCCACAGGGTTCGGTCCTTGGGCCACAACTATTTACAACTTATATTAATGACTTGGATGCAGGGATAGAAGGTACGATAGCCAAATTTGCAGATGACACTAAAATAGGTGGGATAGTAAGTTGTAATAAAGAAATAAGAAATTTACAAATGGATATGGATAGGTTAGGTGAATGGGCCAAAATTTGGCAGATGGAGTTTAACATGGATAAGTGTGAGGTTATCCACTTTGGTCAGAAGAATAGAAAGTCAAATTATTATCTAAAGGAGAGAAACTTCAGAGTGCTTCGGTGCAGAGGGATCTGGGTGTCCTCGTGCATGAATCGCAGAAAGCTAGTATGCAGGTACAGCAGGTAATAAGGAAGGCAAATGGAATTTTGGCATTTATTGCTAAAGGAATAGAATATAAAAGTAGGGAAGTGTTGCTGCAACTGTACAAGGCATTAGTGAGACCGCACCTGGAGTATTGCGTACAGTTTTGGTTCCCTTACTTGAGGACGGATGTAGTTGCATTGGAGGTAGTTCAGAGGAGGTTCACTAGATTGATTCCAGGGATGAGGGGTTTGTCTTATGAAGAGAGATTGAGCAATTTAGGCCTTTACTCTCTAGAGTTTAGAAGAATGAGAGGAGATCTAATTTAGGTATATAAGATGATTAAGGGGATAGACAAAGTCGACGTAGAGAGGATGTTTCCTCTTGTGGGGCAATCTAGAACGAGAGGTCACAGTTTTAGGATAAGGGATAGCAGATTTAAAACAGAGATGAGGAGAAATTACTTCTCTCAAAGGGTTGTGAGTCTGTGGAATTCACTACCCCAGAGTGCGGTGGATGCTGGGACATTGAGTAAATTTAAGGAGGAGATAGACAGATTTTTAATTAGTAAAGGGTTGAAGGGTTATGGAGAACAGGCAGGAAAGTGGAGTTGAGGCCGAGATGAAATCAGCCATGATCGTATTGAAAGGCGGAGCAGGCTCGAGGGGCTGAATTGCCGACTTCTGCTCCTAATGCTTATGACCTTCCAACCTTATGATCCATTGTGTGAAGATGTTTCCTAACTTCTCTTCTAAATGGCCTGGTTCTAATTTTAGGGCCCTGTCCCCTTGTCCTAGACTTTCCCACAAGTGGAAAAAGTTTCTCTCTACTTACCTGATCAATTCCTTTCAAAATCCTAAAAACCTCAATCAAATTTCCTCTTAACCTTTTATATTCCAGCAAATGCAAATCTAGCTTATGCAATGTCTTCTCACAATCTAATCGTTCGGTCCTGATTCTGGTGAATCTGTGCAGCACTCCTTTCAGGACTAATCACCCCTTTCTACAGTATAGTGCCCAGAACTGTACACAGTATTCCAGATATAGTCTAACCAGAACTTTGTTTTACTCTAGCAAAAACTTCTTGCTCTTCATATTCCATATTGCTGGTTGGTGGCAGTAGTAGGAGGTCGGGGGTGTAGGGAGAAATCCCAGAGCAAGTTAAGCACAAGGTTACTTTGTCAGTCCCGGTGGAGCACCCCTTCTCCTCCTCGCCCTCAAGGAAACTAAAAAAATAAATGAACAAATAATGTACCTTACCAAGCCTCTTCTGCCCCTGGCTGCCGGGTTTGGCCTTGTAGAGAAACTACCACTGCTCAGGCCATGGGCTAAAGTTATGGATCAGGCCCTGATTAAGTCTTTGGAGCCCAATCTGTATATTTAAAGAACTCCCTGCTGGCTTTGCATGGGTGTCTTACTTGCTAAATTGCAGCCAGTCAGATCAAGGTGGGAAAGGGTAAATTCCCTATTTTAACTGCTCCCCTCCCCTAAAATTGAGGACCTAAATTTACGTTGTCCAAGATGAAGAAGATGAAAGTCAACCTCATGAGATGCAAGGAGTTTTTATTATTCATTCACAGGATGTGGGCATTGTAACAAGACCAAGTCCATGCCTAACAGGCTGGATAGCAAGAAGCTTTTTCCCAGAGTGGGGTATTCAATTACTAGGGGTCACGAGTTCAAAGTGAGAGGGGAAAAGTTTAGGGGGGATATGCGTGGAAAGTTCTTTACGCAGAGGGTGGTGGGTGCCTGGAATGCGTTGCCAGCGGAGGTGGTAGACGCGGGCACGATAGCGTCTTTTAAGATGTATCTAGACAGATACATGAATGGGCAGGAAGCAAAGAGATACAGACCCTTAGAAAATAGGCGACAGGTTTAGATAGAGGATCTGGATCGGCGCAGGCTTGGAGGGCCGAAGGGTCTGCTCCTGTGCTGTAATTTTCTTTGTTCTTTGTTCTTTGTAATTGTACTGGAGAAGATGGCGGTGAGCCATCTTCATGAACCACTGTAGTTCATGTGGATTATTGTTTATTGTAATGGTTTTGACACGACTGAGTGGCTTGTTAGGCTATTTCAGAGGGCAATTAAGAGTCAACTACATTGCTGTGTGTCTGGAGTCAAGCATTGGCTAGACAAGGTAAGGAAGACAGGATTCCTTTGACACCACGACAACTTAAAATAGGAAAAGCTGGTAAAAAGTTACTTAATTTAATCTGTGGGAAGAAAGCTAACTTGCACTTAGTTGTATTGGTTTCCAAATCTGTCATTACTCTTTCTTTTCTACACACGTGTGACAGCATATATGGAATGTAAATCTAAAGACTGTAAGCATTCATATTTTACAATTTTATGTTTCCACATGCATTAAGAATTAAATTGCAGTAAAAGTAATCTCAGAGAGCAATGAGATAAATGTGACACTTCCCATACTAATCTCCCAATATTTTTTAAAGGCGTTAGCAGCTGCCATAAAGATAAAGGAGAAAGGATTGGCAGCCAGATCGATAGTGTGTTTTAATTGTCCTTTAAACCAAATTGTCTTAGCCTGCCTTGAATATGCTTTTCCACTTTCAGTTGACAGAAACAGTGATTTTTTTAGAGCATCTAAAAATTTTTGACAAAGTTTGATTGGCGGATGGGACAAAAGAGGTACTTCAGCCAGAAAAATCCCAGACAAAAACTAAAAAAGGTATAATTGATTTGCTTTCCCTAGTGGCAGAAGGAAATGGTTTGCTCCAGTTCTCTGAGCATGTTGCAATTTTGAGAATCTGGGTGATTATGGGCTGAATTTTTGAGCCCCACCAAGGGTCGGAATGGAGGTGGATGAGACCCGAAAATACTGCCACCAGCAGACGTGCCGGTTATGCTTAGGATTAGGGTTTGGGTTAGGGTGAGGCAATATAGACTAAATGGCACAGTTCTGAAGAGTGTGCAGGGACAGAGGGAACTGAGGGTGCATGGGCGTAGATCTTTGAAAGTAGTAGGAGATATTGAGAGAGTAGTTTGCAAAGCATATGGAATATAAACAGAAAATGCTGGAAATACTCAGCAGGACTGTGGAGAGAGAAACAGAGTTAACGTTTCAGTTCGATGACCCATCACCAGAACCGATATGGGATCTTCGTCTTCATAAATAGAGGCATTGAGTACAAAAGCAGGGAAATTATACTGAACCTGTATAAAGATCTAGTTAGGCCACAATCAGAGTATTGTGGCCAGTTCTGGTCACCACATTTTAGGAAGGATGTGAGGGTCTTTGACAGGGTGCAGAGGAGATTTACCAAAATGGTTCCAGGGATGATGGCGTTTAGCTACATGGTTAGGTTGGAGAAGCTGGGGTTGTTCTCCTTGGAGCTCAGGAGATTGAGGGGAGATTTGACAGAGGTGTACAAGACCATGATTCCATAAGTTTTAAGGTACTTGTGGATAAGGATAAGAGTAGTCCTCGGGTGAAGGTGCTAAATTGGGGGAAGGCTAATTATAACAATATTAGGCAGGAACTGAAGAATTTAGATTGGGGGCGGCTGTTTGAGGGTAAATCAACATCTGACATGTGGGAGTCTTTCAAACGTCAGCTGATTAGAATCCAGGACCAGCATGTTCCTGTGAGGAAGAAAGACAAGTTTGGCAAGTCTCGGGAACCTTGGATAACGCGGGATATTGTGAGCCTAGTCAAAAAGAAAAAGGAAGAACTTGTAAGGGCTGGAAGGCTAGGAACAGATGAAGCCCTTGAGGAATATAAAGACAGTAGGAAGGAACTTAAGCAAGGAGTCAGGAGGGCTAAAAGGGGTCATGAAAAGTCATTGGCAAACAGGATTAAGGAAAATCCCAAGGCTTTTTATACAGATATAAAGAGCAAAAGGGTAACCAGGGAAAGGGTTGGCCCACTCAAGGACAGAGATGGGACTCTATGCGTGGAGCCAGAGGAAATGGGCGAGGTGCTAAATGAGTACTTTGCATCAGTATTCACCAAGGAGAAGGACTTGGTGGATGATGAGCCTAGGGAAGGGAGTGCAGATAGTCTCAGTCATCTCATTATCAAAAAGGAGGAGGTGTTGGGTGTCTTGCAAAGCATTAAGGTAGATAAGTCCCCAGAGCCTGATGGGATCTACCCCAGAATACTGAGGAAGGCAAGGGAAGAAATTGCTGGGGCCTTGACAGAAATCTTTGCATCCTCATTGGCTACAGGTGAGGTCCCAGAGGACTGGAGAATAGCCAATGTTGTTCCTTTGTTTAAGAAGGGTGGCAAGGATAATCCAAGAAATTATAGGCCGGTGAGCCTTACGTCAGTGGTAGGGAAACTATTAGAGAGGATTCTTCGGGACAGGATTTACTCCCATTTGGAAACAAACAAACTTATTAGCGAGAGACAGCATGGTTTTGTGAAGGGGAGGTCGTGTCTTACTAATTTGATTGAGTTTTTTGAGGAAGTGACGAAGATGATTGATGAGGGAAGGGCGGTGGATGGTGTCTATATGGACTTTAGTAAAGCCTTTGACAAGGTCCCTCATGACAGATTGGTGCAAAAGGTGAAGTCACACGGGATCAGAGGTGAGCTGGCAAGATGGATACAGAACTGGCTCTGTCACAGAAGACAGAGGGTAACAGTGGATGGGTGTTTTTCTGAATGGAGGGATGTGACCAGTGGTGTTCCACAGGGATCAGTGCTGGGACCTTTGCTGTTGTAGTATATATAAATGATTTGGAGGAAAATGTAGCTGGTCTGATTAGTAAGTTTGCGGACGACACAAAGGTTGGGGGAGTTGCGGATAATTATGAGGATTGTCAGAGGATACAGCAGGATATAAATCGGTTGGAGACTTGGGTGGAGAAATGGCAGATGGTGTTTAATCCGGACAAATGTGAGGTAATGCATTTTGGAAGATCTAATGCAGGTGGGATGTATACAGTAAATGGCAGAACCCTTAGGAGTATTGACAGGCAGAGAGATCTGGGCGTACAGGTCCACAGGTCACTGAAAGTGGCAACGCAGGTGGATAAGGTAGTCAAGAAGGCATTCGGGATGCTTACCTTCATCAGTCGGGGCATAGAGTATAAAAATTGGCAAGTCATGTTGCAGCTGTACAGAACCTTAGTTAGGCCACACTTAGAATATTGCGTGCAGTTCTGGTCGCCTCACTACCAGAAGGATGTGGAGGCTTTGGAGAGGGTACAGAGGAGGTTTACCAGGATGTTGCCTGGTCTGGAGGGCATTAGCTATGAGGAGAGGTTGGAAAAACCCGGATTGTTTTCACTGGAACGACGGAGGTGGAGGGGCGACATGATAGAGGTTTACAAAGTTATGAGCGGCATGGACAGAGTGGATAGTCAGAAGCTTTTTCCCAGGGTGGAAGAGTCAGTTACTAGGGGTCATAGATTTAAGGTGCGAGGGGCAAAGTTTAGAGGGGATGTGCGAGGCAAGTTTTTTACACAGAGGGTGGTGAGTGCCTGGAACTTGCTGCCAGGGGAGGTGGTGGAAGCAGATACGATAGCGACATTTAAGAGACATCTTGACAAATATATGACAATATATTGTTAGAAGTGTACTTACACTTGAAATGACAGGATTTAACTTTCTGTGGCAACTTTAGTTCATAACTACTGCGCAAGTACAGCAACTCAATGTCGTTCAATGTATTTCAATAGTGAGGCAACAGCAAGTTGCCATTTTTGTGAACCAACGGCATAGTGGTGCAATTTGGACTGCAACATTTGGATATGCGTGTCTGCCACTCGCCATAAGTTGCTGTGCCATTTACGCAAAAGCAAAGGCAAGCACTATTAGCCTTAACATTAATTTGACAGCAAAATCTGGACCACTACGTATCCTTGTTGAGGTGCAAATATTTTTTTTTATTCATTCAGGGATGTGGGCGTCGCTGGCCAGGCCAGCATTTATTGCCCATCCCTAATTGCCCTTGAGAAGGTGGTGGTGAGCTGCCTTCTTGAACCGCTGCAGTCCATGTGGGGTAGGTACACCTACAGTGCTGTTAGGAAGGGAGCTCCAGGATTTTGACCCAGCGACAGTGAAGGAACAGCAATATAATTCCAAGTCAGAATGGTCAGACTTGGAGGGGAACTTGCAGTGTTCCCATGCATCTGCTGCTCTTGCCCTTCTAGGTGATAGAGGTCATGGGTTTGGAAGGTGCTGTCTCAGGAGCCTTGGTGCATTGCTGCAGTGCATCTTATAGATGGTACACACTGCTGCCACTGTGCGTCGGTGATGGAGGGAGTGAATGTTTGTAGATGGGATGCCAATCAAGCGGGCTGCTTTGTCCTGGATGGTGTCGAGCTTCTTGAATGTTGTTGGAGCTGCAGGCAAGTGGAGAGTATTCCATCACACTCCTGACTTGTGCCTTGTAGAGGGTGGACTGGCTTTGGGGAGTCAGGAGGTGAGTTACTCGCCGCAGAATACCTAGCCTCTGACCTGCTCTTGTAGCCACGGTATTTATATGGCTACTCCAGTTCAGTTTCTGGTCAATGGTAGCCCCTAGGATGTTGATAGTGGGAGATTTAGCGATGGTAATGCCATTGAATGTCAAGAGGAGATGGTTAGATTCTCTCTTGTTGGAGATGGTCGTTGCCTGGCACTTGTATGGTGCGAATGTTACTTGCCACTTATAAGCCCAAGCCTGGATATTGTCCAAGTCTTGCTGCATTTCTACACAGACTGCTTCAGTATCTGAGCAATCGCGAATGGTGCTGAACATTGTGCGAACATCAGCGAACATCCCCACTTCTGACCTTATGATTGAAGGAAGGTCATTGATGAAACAGCTGAAGATGGTTGGGACACTACCCTGAGGAACTCCTGCAGTGATGTCCTGGAGCTCAGATGATTGACCTCCAACAACCACAACCATCTTCCTTTGCGCTAGGTATGACTCCAACCTGCGGAGAGTTTTCTCCCTGATTCCCATTGACATCAGTTTTGCTAGGGCTCATTGATGCCATACTCGGTCAAATGCTGCCTTGATGTCAAGGGCAGCCACTCTCACCTCACCTCTTGCATTCAGCTCTTTTGTCCATGTTTGAACCAAGGCTGTAATGAGGTCAGGAGCTGAGTGGCCCTGGCGGAACCCAAACTGAGCGTCACTGAGCAGGTTTTTGCTAAGCAAATGCCGCTTGATGGCACTGTTGATGACACCTCCCATCACTTTACTGATGATTGAGAGTAGGCTGATGAGGCGGTAATTGGCTGGGTTGGACTTGTCCTGCTTTTGTGTACAGGACATACCTGGGCAATTTTCCACATTGCAGGGTAGATGCCAGTGTTGCAGCTGTACTGGAACAACTTGGCTCGGGGCGCGGCAAGTTCTGGAGCACAGGTCTTCAGTACTATTGCCGGAATATTTTCAGGACCCATAGCCTTTGCAGTATCCAGTGCCTTCAGTCGTTTCTTGCTATCATGCGGAATGAATCGAATTGGCTGATGTCTGGCATCTGTAATGCTGGGGACTTCAGGAGGAGGCCGAGATGGATCATCAACTCGGCACTTCTGGCTGATGATTGTTGCAGATGCTTCAGCCTTATATTTCGCACTGATGTGCTGGGCTCCCCCATCATTGAGGATGGGGATATTTGTGGAGCCACCTCCTCCAGTTAGTTTTTTAGTTGTCCACTACTGGATGTCGCAGGACTGCAGAGCTTAGATCTGATCCGTTGGTTCTGGACTCGCTTAGCTCTATCGCATGCTGCCTATGCAGTTTGGCACGTAGATAGTCCTGTGTTGTAGCTTCACCAGGTTGACACCTCGTTTTGAGATATGCCTAGTGCTGCTCCTGGCATGCCCTCCTGCACTCTTCATTGAACCAGGGTTGGTCTCCTGGCTGGATGATAATGGTAAAGTGGGGGATATGCTGGGCCATGATGTTACAGATTGTAGTTGAGTACAATTCTGCTGCTGCTGATGGCCCACAGCATCTCATGGATGCCCAGTTTTGCATTGCTAGATCTGTCCGAAATCTATCCCATTTAGCACGGTGGTAGTGCCACACAACACGAAATCAGGTCTGCCAAACTCTCACTGGTTTTGATCCCCATTCTAACTTCTGATTGAGCCTGGGGAGGACAGACAAAGGGAAATTACAGAGATGCAAAAACTATACAGCAGTGATATTGGGGGACTTTAATTATCCTAATATCGACCAGGATATTGATAGTGTAAAGAGCAGAGTGGGCAAAGATTTTCTAAAGTGTGTTCAGGAGAATTTTCTACAGCAGTATCTTTCTGTCAAATGAGAAAGGAGGCATTGCTGGATCTCTTTCTGGGAAATGAGATGGGTCAAGTGGATCAAGTGTCAGTTAGGGAATATTTAGAGAACAGTGATCATTGTATCAATAAGGTTTACATTAGCAATGGAAAAGGGCAAGGATCAATCTAGAGTAAAATTATTTGATTGGAGGAGGGCCAATTTCAGTCAGATGAGAATGGATCTGTCCCAGGTAAATTTGAATCAAAGATTGACAGACTAAACTGTAATGGAACAATGGGTTGCCTTTAAAGAGGAGATTGTTCAGGTACAGTCAAGATATATTCCCACAAGGAGGAAATATACGGCAACCAAAGCCAAAGTTTTGATGATGAAAGAGGTAGAGAGTAAGGTAAAGCAGAAAAGGGTACGTATGACAGATGTCAGGTTGATACTAGAAATGAGAACCAGGCTGAATATAAAAAGTTCAGAGGGGAAGTGAAAAAGGAAATAAAGGGAGGCAAAGAGAGAGTATGAGAAGGGAATGATAGCAAACATAAAAGGGAATCCAGAAGTCTTCTATAGGCATACAAATAATAAAAGGGTGGTAGAGGATGGGTGGGGCCAATTAGGGACCAAGACGGGGATTTACACGTGGAGGCAGGGAACCTGGCTGAGATACTAAATGAGTCCTTTGCACATGTCTTCACCAAGGAAGAAGATGCTGCAAAAGTCATAGTGAAAGAAAAGGTGGTTGAGATATTAGATGGGCTAAAAATAAATAAAGAGGAGGTATTAGAAAGGCTGGCTGTATTTAAAGTTGATGTCACCAGGACCAGATGGGATGCATCTGAGGTTGTTGAAGGTAGTAAGTTGGAAATTGTGGAGGTACTGGCCATAACGTTCTAATGCTCCTTAGATACAGGGGTGGTGCCAGAGGACTGGAGAATTGCAAATGTTACACCCTTGTTCAAAAAAAGATGTGAGGATAAACACAGTAACTACAGGCCAGTCACCTTTACCTCGGTGGTGGAAACCCTTTAGACACAACAATCACGGACAAAATGAACAGTTACTTGGACAAATGTTGATTAATTAAGGAAAGTTTAACTAAGTTGATTGAGTTTTGTTGATGAAGTAACAGAGAGGGTTGATGAAAGTAATGTGATTGACATGGTGCACATGGACTTCCAAAAGGCGTTTAATGAAATGTCACATAATAGGCTTGCCAGCAAAGTTGAAGCCCATGGAATAAAAGGGACAGTGGAAGCATGGATACAAAGTTGGTTGAGTGACAGAAAACAGAGAATAGTTGTGAACGGTTGATTTACAAACTGAAGGAAGGTGTACAGTGAGGTTCCCCATCAGCCAGTACTAGGACCATTGCTTTTCTTGATATATATTAAAGGCCTAGATGTGGGTGCAGGGGGCACAATTTCAAAATTTACAGGTGACAAAAAACTTGAAATAAAGAAGATACAAAAGAGAAACAAAACTTGGAAGTATTGTGATCTGTGAGGAGGATAGTGATAGACTTCAAGGGGACATAGATAGGCTGGTGGAATGGATGGACACGTGGCAGATGACATTTAATGCGAAGTGATAAATTTTGGTAGGAAGAATGTGGAGAGGCAATTTAAACTAAAAGGAAAATTCTAAAGGGGGTGCAGGAACAGGGAGACCCGGAGGTATATGTGCACAAATCATTGTAGGTAGCAGGACAGGTTGAGAAAATAAGGCATACAGGATCCTGGTTTTTCTAAATAGCATAGACAACAAAAACAAGAAAGTTATGATGAACCTTTATTAGGAAGGATGTGAAGGCATTAAAGAGGATACAGAAGAGATTTACGGGAATAGCTCCATGGATGAGGGCCTTCAAATACTTGGATAGATTGGAGAAGGTGGGGTTGTTTTCCTTAGTGAAGAGAAGGTTGAGAGGAAATTTGATTGAGGTGTTCAAAATCATGAGGTGTCGACACAGTAGATAGAGTCAAATTGTTCCTATTGGTTGAAGGGTCAAAGGTCGAGAACCAGAGGACGCCAATTTAAGGTGAATTGAATGGCAAAAGAACCAATGACAATATGAGGAAAAGCTTTTTTATGCAGCGAGCGGTCAGGGCTGGAATGCATTACATGAGAGTGTGGTGGAGGCAGAGTCAGTCGTGGCTTTCACAAGAGAATGGGATAATCTTGTGAAGGGAAAACATTTGCAGAGAACGGGTGGTGGGACTAGCTGAGTTGCTCTTGATGAGAGCTGACATAGACATGATGGGCCTAATGGTCTCCTTCTGTGATGTAACCATTCAATGATTCTATATTTTATAATTTTCTTTCTGAGTGGGCATGGCGGATGGATTGTTGATATGACACCCACTACCAAGCAGTTTAGTGACAGATTATCTATCTGATCCATGGTAACATATTAGAGAGAGGAATGTTTGACTATTAGTAGTGATGTGTCCAATGCACAGAGTATGGTCATGACTGGAACAAGATATTTGGGTGGTGGAAAGAGTTCTGACTCCACAGCCTGCATCTTTATGTTCCAGCAGGCTCCCCGTCCAGAGGTCAGCCTGATTGAAGGGCTTGGCTCCTTGTCAAGTGGGGAACTCACTTGAGGAGACCGGAGCCCAGGAGCCGGTCAGGAGCCTGCTGCTGGGATAATGATAGCGTGGTGGTCAGTGGGGGCAATCCTGTAGGGGGAAGGAGGTTAGCGATCCGGGGGAGAATCTGCAATGCTGAGGGAGGGAGGATGCAGGTTTGCATGATGAGCCATGGGGAAACACTGCAGCTCCTCCTGGCCCACTCCTGCGCCTCCTTACCTCCCTTTAGCTGCTGAGTTTTCTGAGGCATGCGAAACCCAGCCAGCCAGGGTTAAACCTGGAAGACAGATAAAATGTCAGGCACACAAACTCACAATAATATTTTAATGACAAACATGACTCTTGAGAGCCTCTGTCTCCTCTTGTTAAAACCGGAAATGGATGATTTCGAGCCGGGTTGGGTTCAGCCCACCCAACCAGAATGCAATGTGGTTGACTCTTAAATGCCCTCTGAGATAGTGTATTAAGCCACTCAGTTCTAGGACAATTAGGGATGGGCAATAAATGCTAGCCTAGCCAGCGACGCCCGCATCCCATGAGCGAATAATAAAAAAAAACAGAAGCCACTCGTAAAATATTTTGTGTGCTTAGGTGGGATGTCGACTAGCTTTTGGCCCACAAGGTACAAACTCTAGTTTCTTAATCAAGATAGAAAGTTTATTAAATACAGCAAGAAAATACAAGCAATACTTGACCAACGGCAGTAGTTATACAGCAGAGTGTAGGGTGTCCTCGGTCCTTGCCTTCCAAGCTGCAGTGGTGCCGTCTTCTTTCTTGAGGTGTTCTGTTGACTGTAGGTTGGTTTCTTCCTGAATTGATGCACCCTGAGTTCTTCCAGCACCTGCCATTTATGGCCCTCTCCGTGGGTTCCTTCCTTCCCTATTAGGTTATAGTCCACGTTATCCCTTTGATTGGTCAGGTATGACCCCACCTTCTGTACATTGTCCCTTCTTGATTAGTTTATAGTAATCAGATTACAGCAGATGTGACACTACCCGTGTACATTGTCTCTGCAGACAGATTGATGGCCCAGTCATTGTCACACAATGGGAAATATTTGCTATCCCCATCAACATTCCAGTCTTCAATGGTCTCTGAATATCTTTATTTGCATTATCATCCTTCGTGGGCCTGCAAGTCTAGCCCTTATTGTGACTTGAGTTTGTTTTAGTTGAAATGCAGAGCGGGCATCCGGTCTCATAGCAAAGCTATTTCTGCTATTGCTGTTACAGTAAACACCATCTCCCACCATCTCCCCACTCTCATATACAAATGTACATTTCACATTCAACAACATGATTCTAAACACAAAATCCATACTTAGTTCTATCTAACATTGATATATATACAAAGTATAACTATTTCCGAGAATAACCGCAACATCACTTAAAAAATCATTCTAATTTAGAGCCATAGAGTTATACAGCACAGAAACAGGCCCTTCGGCCCATTGTGACCGTGCCAGCCATCAAGCACCTATCTATTCTAATCCCATTTTCCAGCACTTGGCCCGTAGCATCTCATGTGCTCATGTGAGTTTTATCAGACAATAACTTACATAGATTCATCCAACAGATAAAACATGGCAGATGTTAATCTTTAGTTCCTACACTGTTTATAGGGGTTAACTTGCCCTCAGCATCCAACAACTAACCATGTAGTGAGACAGATGCGTCTGTATTACTTGAAAGACCAGAAGTGAGCATGTGCCATATTCCTGGTTGGTTCTAGCTTTGCTGTCAATGAACACTAAAATGCTGTGCTTTCTAAAGGCAAATAAAACTGAACACTTGTTCACAACCATTTTATACTTTCGACTATAGCGGCATAAACTGGGGTCTGGAATATCTCCATCATTCCCTTTCAAATACTTGGCATGTTTTTAAGGATTTGGCTTGCTAAAATGGCAACATGGCATTACCATTATATGTACAGTTGTTGTAGTCCTTATGATCTGATGCAGAGAACTATTGAACACTGAAGCAATCGTTACACTCTCCTCATGTTTGGAGGGTAACAGTTGGTGTTACCAAGTGGAGGGACTGTACCATTGTTCTGGAGGGAGTTTCTTGGATAGGTTCAGCTCTTTGGATATCCTGCACAACTCTGCCATCTCGATCCAGCAGCTGAACTGAGGTGAAGACAGCTTCAGGGAGAAAGTAAGTGCCCATTATAGCACTCCTTGTGGGCCAGGAGGAACAGGAGTGATTCCTCCCGGCCCTCCCAAGCTCACCCATTAGAACACACGCCCCTCCGCCCACCCCCACCCATTACAAAGGCCCTGGGAGCAGATACCCCTTGAGCTCAGGAATAAGACCTACCTAATCCTGCTCCCTGCTCTGAAGTGCTCCCCACCTGACTGGAAACCAAGCTTGTCAATCAAGCTGACTTTCAGGCGAGGAACCCTCACAGACAAAAGACACAGACTGTCGAGTTTAAACTCCATGGTATGCAGGAAAACAAGGACATTCAGGTTTCTTGTCCAAACTCCACATCCCACCTATATAACCTGCCCTGTTAATATCCAGGTCCAAATGTTTGCCCAGCTTTTCATAAAAGTCTATCATTATTTTACTTAAAGCTTCATTCATTTCATTTGAATATGAAAGCTAGAAACAGTGCTTAACTCCAAATATAAAATATCTCACATTCTTGCATAAAAAACAGAAAATGCTGGAAATGCTCAGCAGGTCAGGCAGCATCAGTGGAAAGAAAAACAGAGTTAATGTTTCAGGTCAATGACCTTTTGATGACCGTTCTGTTTTTCGGTGCACTGATGCTGCCTGACTCACTATTTCCAGCATTTTCTGTTTTTATTTCAGATTTCCAGCATGTGCAGAATTTTGTTTTTGTCGTATTCTTGTATGATTTGTTTTGAAAATATTCACTTCTGGTAATGGAAAACGATGAGCTAAAATACACAGGTTTTCAGTTGAATTCTTGGGCTGGATTTTTAAATCCATTCGACTTCCGGATGGGAGGCGGGCAGGCGCGTAATTTGATACCATTAGCCGTGCCAGCTTGCCGGCACTATCCCAGTCCCGAGCCATTTTGAATGAGGAAAGCAGCAGGCAGCCAACTGATGCCAATTATTGGTAATTACAGGGACTAATGTGGTGGGCTCATGGCTGGAAAGGGGGTACCCTGATAGATCACACAAGGGACAACCCCCACCCTGGACCCATAACAGCCACCGGGGCACAATTGTGGCCACTGTCCGTCCCCTGGAGGGGTTGCTCCTTCAGGAACATGGCAGGGCAGCTGTGGCTTTTTAAAACATCAAAAAACAGTTGCCTGGTCTTCTCCCCCCCCCCCCCCCCCCCTCTCTCCACATCGGCTGGTGAGGCTGCTGATCTCTGGGTGCTGGAGGACCTCCCATTGACCGTCCAGCGTCGGGAGCCTGCCCATGTCCCTGATTGGACATCGAGCCTGCTCCCTGGCCTTTAATTGGTGGAGGATTTGAAAATCCCAGTGGGCGAGCTTAACACATGCCCTGCAGGGTCAGGACCCAGAACCAGCCCCCATTTCCGGTTCCCGACCCCCGACTGAAAATCCAGCCCTTTATCTCCACTTCTTAGACCTGAATCAAGATTCAGTGGTGAAGAGTCATAGAGTCACATATGGCATAGAAGGAGGCCTCTCACCCATCGAGTCCATGCGGCTCTCTGTAGAGTAATCCAATCAGTCCCACTCCCCAACTCTATCCCCACCGCCCTGCAAGTTTATTTTCTTCAAGTGCCCATCCAATTTCCTTTTGAAGTCATAATCTCCTCTTGCACTACCCTAGTAGGCAGCGAGTTCCATGTCATTACCACTCACTGCATAAAGAATATTCACATTTGCCTAGCATCTCTTGCCCTTAACCTTAAATCTGTGTCCCCTAGTCCTTGTGCAGTCTGTTAATGGTAAGTTTTTCCTTGTCTACCTTATCTAAAACTGTCACAATCTTGTACACCTCTATCAAATCACCCCTCAATCTCATTTGCTCAATACCAGCTTTTCCAACCTAACGTTGTAACTAAAATCCCCATCCCTGGAATCATTCTGGTAAATCTCTTCTGCACCCTGTTACAACCAAGGTCTAGGGGGCCCTCTCAGCCTTCACCTGGTCTTACTGTAACAGGGTTTAATTTTAAACACACTGTTTTTAGCTCCCCCTTGGTGAATCCTTATTCACTGCTTTCCATTTATAAGGCAAAGAATCAAGTACAAACAGGCTTTCGTAGGTTTAAAGGAGAAAAGTTGAAATTTATTAAACTTAAACTCTAATTCATTTGACACCTACGGATACATGATGCACCCACGTTAGCATGCATAGGCAATGCACACATGCAGATAGAGACAGAAAGAAATCAGAAGAAATAAAGCGAAAAAGTTTGAAGCAATATCTGAAGAGTTTTTGTTATGGTTCTTCAAGCTCACCGTAAAGTCCTTGATTGTAGGTAGCTCTTGCTTTTTGTTGGGGCCCATTATTCTTCTTAAACCTGGTTCGCTATAGGAGACTTTTCTCTCTTGGGGTTCATGTGTCTTCAGTGGATTCAGAGATTTGTGAGAAAGAGATCTGAGCAGACAGGAGGAAACAGATTTTCTGTCCAAACTGTTAGTACAAATTCAAAAAAATGCAGCTGGTTAGTCATGTGACTAGCTGGTTTGACCATGTCTGTTTGTGTATTCGGCCATCTTAGCAGTCAACTTGGAATGCAAGCTCCCCCACCTTCAACATCTGGTGATCAAAAGTCCATTGTGGGTTGAATGTGTCAGGGAATGGCTCCTTTGTCCTTCCAAACACTGTCCGTTAATATACAAATGTATTTTCCAGTCATGGCTGATCTGTTTAACAAGTCACAGAGGTGGAGGTAAGAGAGAAGGGGGAGTTGCACTATTGATTAGGGAGGACATCACGGCAGTACTTAGAGAGGATATTCCGGGGGGAATGTCCAGCGAGGCCATATGGGTAGAACTTAGAAATAAGAAAGGGGTGATCACTTTGATGGGATTATACTAGAGCCCCCCCAATAGTCAGAGGGAAGTGGAGGAGCATATATGTAGAGAAATCACAGATAGGTGTAAGAATTAGAGGGTTGTAATAGTAAGTGATTTTAACTTCCCTAATATTGACTGGGACTGCCTTTGTGCTACGGAATCAGATGAGCAAGAATTTGTTAAGTGTGTCCAGGATAGTTTTCTGAAGCAGTATGTGAATGGCCCTACTAGAGAAGGGGCTACACTCGACCTCCTCTTAGGAAATGAGGATGGGCAGGCAGTTGATGTGTCAGTGGGGGAGCACTTTGGGACCAGTGACCATAACTCTATTAGCTTCAAGATAGTTATGGAAACGGAAAGGACTGGTCCTCAGGTTGAAGTCCTCAATTGGGGGAAGGCTAATTTCGATGGCATCAGACAGGAACTCTCAAAAGTTGAATGGGAGAGGCTGTTTACAGGTGAAGGGACGTCTGGCAATTGGGAGGCTTTTAAAAGTGAGATAGGAAGAGTTCAGGGCCGGCATGTTCCTGTTAGATGGAAGGGCAAGGCTGGCAAGTTTAGAGAACCTGGGTTGACGAGGGATATTGAGGGTCTGGTCAGGACAAAGAAGGAGGCATATGTCAGGTATAGGCAGCTGGGATCGAGCAAGTCCCTCGAGGAGTATAGGAGATGTAGGACTACACTTAAGAAGGAAATTAGGAGGGCAAAAAGGGGCCATGAGATTTCCCTGGCAGATAAGATAAAGGAGAATCCTAAAAGATTCTATAAGTATATTAAGAGTAAAAGGGTAGCTAGGGAAAGAATAGGTCCCCTTAAGGATCAGTGTGGCAATCTATGTGTGGAGCCACGGGAAACGGGCGAGGTCTTAAATGAATATTTCTCGTCCGTTTTTACCGTGGAGAAGGTCATGGAAGCTAGTGAGTTCAAGAGAGGGAACAGTAATATCCTGGAGCATATCAACAATACAAAGGAGGAGGTGTTGGAGGTTTTGAAGTGCATGAAGGTGGATAAATCCCCAGGGCCTGAGCAGGTGTATCCTAGGATGCTATGGGAAGCAAGGGAGGAGATTGCTGGGGCCCTGGGAGAGGTTTTTTGTATCATCGTTAGCCACGGGTGAGGTACCGGAAGACTGGAGGATAGCTAATGTTGTGCCTTTATTTAAGAAGGGCAGCAGGGATAAGCCAGGGAACTACAGGCTGGTGAGCCTTACATCAGAGGTGGGAAAGTTATTGGAAGGGATTCTGAGAGACAGGATTTATATGCATCTGGAAAGGCATGGTCTGATTAGGGATAGTCAGCATGGCTTTGTGCGTGGGAAATCATGTCTCATGAATTTGATTGAGTTTTTCGAGGTGACCAAGAGGATTGACGAGGGCAAGGGCGATGGACATTGTCAACATGGACTTTAGCAAGGCCTTTGACAAGGTCCCGCATGGTAGGCTGGTCCAGAAGGTTTGAACACATGGGATCCAGGGTGAGCTAGCAAATTGGATACAAAATTGGCTTGGTGATAGGAGGCAGAGGGTGGTAGTGGAGGGTTGTTTTTCAGATTCGAGGCTGGTGACCAGTGGTGTGCCGCAGGGATCGGTGCTGGGCCCTCTGTTGTTTGTCATATATATTAGTGACTTGGATGTGAATGTAAGAGGCATGATTAGTAAGTTTGCAGATGACACCAAAATTGGTGGTATAGTGGACAGTGAAGAAGGTTGTCTACGGCTACAACAGGATATAGATCAACTGGGAAAGTGGGCAAGGGAGTGACAAATGGAATTTAACGCAGACAAGTGTGAAGTGATGCATTTTGGGAAGTTAAACCAGGGCAGGAAATATACAGTGAATGGCAGGGCCCTGGGGAGTGTTCTTGAGCAGAGAGACCTTGGGGTGCAAGTACATAGCTCCCTGAAAGTGGCAACACAGGTAGACAGGGTGGTGAAGAAGGCATATGGCATGCTTGCCTTCATCGGCCGAGGCATTGAGTACAAGAGTTGGGACGTCATGTTACAGTTGTACATAACGTTGGTTAGGCCACATTTGGAGTACTGTGTGCAGTTCTGGTCACCGCACTACAGGAAAAATGTGATTAAGCTAGAGAGGGTGCAGAAAAGATTCACAAGGATGTTGCCTGGTTTGGAAGGCTTGAGTTATAAAGAGAGATTGGATAGGCTGGGTCTGTTTTCCCTGGAGCGAAGGAGGCTGAGAGGGGACATGATAGAGGTATATAAAATTATGAGAGTTATTAGATAAGGTAGATAGCCAGAGTCTGTTTCCCCTGGTACGGATGACTAAAACTAGAGGGCACAGATTTAAGGTGAGAGGGAGGAGGTTTAAAGGGGATCAAAGGGGTAAATTTTTCACACAAAGAATAGTGGGTATCTGGAATGAGCTGCCTGAGGAGATGGTGGAGGCAGGAACAGTAGCGACATTTAAGAGGCATCTGGTCAGGTACTTGAATGAGCAAGGCAAACAGGGATATGGAATTAACGCAGGCAGGTCGGATTAGTATAGATAGGCATTATGGTCGGCATGGACGTGGTGGGCCGAAGGGCCTATTTCTATGCTGTACGACCCTATGACTCTCGATTCTAAGTCCTTTCTTCACTGCAGTAACAGTTGAAAATCAATGTTCATGACAAAATTAATGTGTCTTATTCTTGGCCGATGGGGGCCTAGCATGATAACCCTCTCAAGGACCTTCACATCCTTCCTAAGGTGTGGTGTCCAGAACTGGATGCAATACTCCAGTTGGGGCCTCACCAGAGCTTTATAAATGCTCAGCATAACTTCCCTACTTTTGTACTCAATGCCTCTATTTATGAAGCTCAAGATCCCATTGCTTTGCTAACCATTCTCTCAATATGACCTTCAAGGATCCATGCATATCCACCCCCAGGTCCCTCTGTTCCTGCACACTCTTTAGAACTGTGCCATTAAGCCTATATTGCCTCACCCTATCCCTTCTGCAAAAATGCATCACCTCACACTTGTCTGTATTAAATTCTATCTGCCACCTCTCTGCTCATTCTGCTAGCCCAGGGGTGTCCAACCTTTTCACGTGAAGGGGGGGAACATTACAACTTTTGTCCTACATTGGGGGCCAGTGAGAACATTTTGGAAAGATAAAGGCGTTAAAATTTAACTTACTATTAATCAAAACAACAACAAATGTGCATTTTTGTGAAGAAGCTGTAAATGAGAAGACTAATTTATTGACTTACTTTCTCATCACTATGTTGAAAACTGATTTTGTGACATACCTTACATTGTTTTTGCTTGCATAAGTACTCAATCTCTGCCTGCACACAATGTAATGATGCAGAGTATTCCGGATAGCTGTCTATCTGTCAGTAGTAATCTTGATATTTTTCTCTCCCCTCAGTCTCTCCTTTCCCTCTCTTCATCTCTCACTCTCTCTCTCTTTCCCCCTCTCCCTCTCTCTTTCCCCTCTTTCTCCCTCCTCCCTCTTTCTTTCCCCCTCTTTTTCCGCTTCTCTCTCTTCCTCTTACCTCCCACTTTATCTTTCCGTCTCCCCGTTCTCTCTGTCTCTCTGTCTCTCAGTCCCGGCTCCTTCTGTCTCTCTCTCTCTCTTCCCGCTCTCTCTCTCTCCCTCTCTCGCTCCCTGCTCTCTCTGACTCTCTCTCTCTTCCTGCTCTCTGTATCTCTCTCTCTCCCTCTCCCCACGCTTTCTGTCTCTCTCCCTCACACCCCGCTCCACATTCGCCGCTCCCCGCTCTCCCCGCTCCCCACATGTGCACTCATCATAAGTGTGAAAAATAGAGGCAGGCTACAAATGCTGCCTCTCCACTGGGTGCAGCCATGTTGTGTGGGAGCAGGGTCCTAACAAACGTATAGCTGCTCGCCGAGATGCCTGACATTCCGCCAGTTTACATCCGTGGGTTGGATGGAAACCTTTGGAAGGCCAAATTCTGGCCCACGGGCCATATGTTGGACAACCATGTGCTAGTCTATCTATGTCCTGTTGCAGCCGATTCATAGCATCCTCACTGTCTTCTTCTCCTCCAAATTTGGTATCATGACAAATTTTGAAATTGTATCCTGTATTCCAAGATTCAAGTCATTTATATATAGCAAAAAAAGCAGTGGTACCAGCACTAACCCTTGAGAAACACCACTGTCTACCATGCTCCAGTCTGAAAAACAATCATTTATCGCTGTTTTCTGTCCTTGAGCCAATTTCTTATCTAACTGGACACTGACCCTTGTATTCCATGAGTCTCAGTTTTGTTAACCAGCCTTTTATGTGGTACTTTATCAAACACTTTCTTAAAATCCATATGAGCAACATTCCCTCCATCAACCCTCTCTGTTATTTCATCAAAAAATTCAAATAGATTAGTCAAGCATGATCTGCCTTCTATAAATCCATGTTGGCTATCTTTAATTAACTCAAATCTCTCCAAGTACCTGTTGATTTTTTTCCTGATTATTGTTTCTAAAATCTTAACCACCAAAATAACTGGCCTGTAGTTACTAGGACAGTCCTTAAACCCTTTCTCGATTAAGGGTGTTACGTTTGCCACTCTCCAATCCTCTGGCACCTCCTCCCTATCTGGGGGTAGTTTGGAAGATTATGGCAAGCCCTTCCGCAATCTCCATCCCCACTTCCTTTAGCATCCTGGGATGCAAGCTGTCCAGGCCAGGTGACTTATCTACCTAAGCATAGCCAACCTTTTCAGTACCTCTTCCCTCTCAACTTTTACCCTATCCATTGCCCCTACTCTCTCCACTTCTACTGTTATTTTGTCAGATTCCTCATGCTTATTAAACACCAATACCAAGTACTCATTAAGTATTCTAGCCTTGTCCTGCACCTCTAAGCATATATTACAGTCTTTGTCCCTAATAGGCCCCACCCCTCCTCTTACTACCGGTTTACTATTTACATGCTGGTTGAAGATTTTTGAGTTCCCTTTTATATTAACTGCCATTCTATTGTCATATTCTCTCTTTGCCAGTCTTATTTTCCTCTTCACCTCCCCCCTCAACTTATTGTATTTGGCCTGGTTCTCACTTGAAGAATTCACCTGGTATGCAACATACACCATTTTTTTCTTTCATCATAATCTTTATCTCTATCTCCCTGTTTTTGGTTCCCCTACTTTTTGCTCTTGTTGGAATATACCTAGCCTGGACATGAAACATCTCTTCCTGAAAGATAACCCATTGTTCCATTATAGTTTTTCCTGTTAGTATGAGCCAGTGGCATTCAGGTGCCAGACATGGCTACGTGGGAGCACAGTGGCCTCTGAGTCAAAAGCGTTGTGGGTTTAAGTCCCACTCCAGAGACTTGAGCACATATAATCTAGGTTGACACCTCAGTACTGTGCTGAGGGATTGCTACACTGACAGAGGCACCGTCCTTCAGATGAAACATTAAACTAAGGCCTTACTTACCCTTTAAGATGAATTTAAAAAAGCCTACAGCACTATTTCAAGACAGCAGGATGTTATCTTAGTGTCCTTGTCAATATCTATCCCTCAATCAAAATCACTAAAACAGAATATCTGGTCATTATTTCATTGCTGTTTGTGGGATCTTGCTGTGCACAAATTGGATGCATGAGAAAAGTGACTCCATTACTTCACTAACTGTAAAGTATTTAGGAGGTCCATGAAAGATGGTATATAAATGCAAGACTTTCTTTTAACTTTATATATTTGCTGTGTTGCATGCCCGAGGATATATGATGATGCACCCATGTTACCAAAAGTAAATTACTGCAGATGTTGAAAATCTAAAGGGTCCTAGACCTGAAATGTCAACCTTACCTTCATTTTGCCACAAATTCTGCCTGATCTGCTGAATGATTACAGCATTTTCTGTTTTTAGTTCATCAGTATAACTGTTGCATTCCGTATTTGGAAATGGGGATGGCCATATTGTAAGATTTTCTTATAGAAAGAAAACTTCTCTTAATTTTCTCCCTTCTTCTCCTAAAGATGCTGACACAGGTTGCAAACAGGCACCATCATTCCCTTACCTAGCCCAAGTTATCATGCTTTATTTGTCAGCCGATGCAGTGAGTGTCAGAGGCCACTTGATCGTGGACATCCCCAGTCAAGCTTTATCCTGTTCTCACCCACTGTCCACATACAAGGAAAGTTATTGGATAGAAATCAGGAGCAGACACCCTTGTCAATCTTTCCTTCGCCTAGCCAAGGGCGCGCTAAAGCCATTTATAGTATCCCTATCACCACTGAGATCAGCTAACTCAGAACAGGCTGGGGAAGTCAGACTTTCCCGAAAGGTCATATACACGGCTCCTTTAATGTGAATATCATTGATTGTCCAATGAATTTATTTCAAAATCCATGTTAATGTAAGGGGAACACCATCCCCAGGGTTTGTTTCATTGCTTCAAAACACTAAGAAAATGACAAAATGAAGGATGACACCAGCACCATCTCACTTAATGAGGGCTGAGTTGACTCATTCGTCTTCATGTCTTTTTACTTTTAGAGAAAGTCTTGTTTCCTACCCCTAGCCCTCTTCTGGAAAGTTCTTAAAATGACTTCAGTTTTGAGGTTTTTGCTTTTTGCTCTGAGAAGTCACACATGGATTTAAGAAAGCATTTTTTGTGTGTACATGGGTAGAATTTGCTTACAATGGTGCCAGGAATCGACCCTCACCAAAATCTGGAACGATTCATTTCTCGTTTTATCTTGATCGCTAACAGATGACGCACATTCATATATCAATCCCAAAATACTACATGGTAATTAGGGTTTGATTTACACAGATGCCATTTTGGTAGCTGCCTTTGCTTTCAATTAGCTTATGGAACAATAGATATTGTGCCAAATGTTTTCTTTTTAAATGTCATGCCATATTCATATTTTCAATTGGGAAGTGAGTTTTGTTCGCTTCCTATTCTTTAACTTCTTACTTCTGTTGTTGTATGTCCATCTAGAAGGTGAGGGAGCAGCAGAACTGTAAACACATGCCATCTTTGAGTACTGAAAATAAAAGAGGAAGTGCCAGGGGACTTCAGAAACAGATCAACACTTCAATTCAGACATAAGCACTAATAAAATATGTCATACTGCAGGAGGACACCTTGGAGGGGTCGTGCAGCAAAGGAATATGGGTGGAGCTCAGGAATAGGAAGGGTGCAGTCACGATGTTGGGGGTTTACTACAGGCCTCCCAACAGCCAGCGGGAGGTAGAGGAGCAGATATGTAGACAGACTTTGGAATGATGTAAAGGTAACAGGGTTGTAGTGGTGGGTGATTTTAACTTCCCCTATATTGACTGGGACTCACTTAGTGCTAGGGGCTTGGATGGGGCAGAATTTGTAAGGAGCATCCAGGAGGGCTTCTTGAAACAATATGTAGATAGTCCAACTAGGGATGGGGCTGTACTGGACCTGGTATTGGGGAATGAGCCCGGCCAGGTGGTCGAAGTTTCAGTAGGGGAGCATTTCGGGAACAGTGACCATAATTCCATAAGTTTTAAGGTACTTGTGGGGAAGGCAAATTATAACAATATTAGGCAGGAACTGAAGAATTGAGATTGGGGGCGGCTGTTTGAGGGTAAATCAACATCTGACATGTGGGAGTCTTTCAAACGTCAGTTGAGTAGAATCCAGGACCATCATGTTCCTGTGAGGAAGAAGGATAAGTTTGGCAAGTTTCGGGAAGCTTGGATAACGCGGGATATTGTGAGCCTCGTCAAAAAGAAAAAAGAAGCATTCATAAGGGCTAGAAGGCTGGGAACAGATGAAGCCCTTGAGGAATATAAAGACAGTAGGAAGGAACTTAAGCAAGGAGTCAGGAGGGCTAAAAGGGGTCATGAAAAGTCATTGGCAAACAGGATTAAGGAAAATCCCAAAACTTTTTATATGTATATAAAGAGCAAGAGGGTAACCAGGGAAAGGGTTGGCCCACTCAAGGACAGAGAAGGGAATCTACGTGTGGAGCCAGAGGAAATGGGCGAGGTACTAAATGAGTACTTTGCATCAGTATTTACCAAAGATAAGGACTTGGTGGATGATGAGCCGAGGGAAGGGAATGTAGATCGTCTCAGTAATCTCATTATCAAAAAGGAGGAGGTGTTGGGAGTCTTGCAAAGCATTAAGGTAGATAAGTCCCCAGGGCCTGATGGGTTCTACCCCAGAATACTGGGGGAGATAAGGGAAGAAATTGCTGGGGCCTTGACAGAAATCTTTGCATCCTCATTGGCTTCAGGTGAGGTCCCAGAGGACTGGAGAATAGCCAATGTTGTTCCTTTGTTTCAGAAGGGTAGCAAGGATAATCCAGGAAATTATAGGCCGGTGAGCCTTACGTCAGTGGTAGGGAAATTATTAGAGAGGATTCTTCGGGACAGGATTTACTCCCATTTGGAAACAAACAAACTTATTAGCGAGAGGCAGCATGGTTTTGTGAAGGGGAGGTCATGTCTCACTAATTTGATTGAGTTTTTTGAGGAAGTGACAAAGATGATTGATGAAGGAAGGGCAGTGGATGTTATCAATATGGCCTTCAGTAAAGCCTTTGACAAGGTCCCTCATGGCAGACTGGTACAAAAGGTGAAGTCACATGGGATCAGAGGTGAGCTGGCAAGATGGATACAGAACTGGCTCGGTCATAGAAGACAGAGGGTAGCAGTGGAAGGGTGCTTCTCTGAATGGAGGGATGTGACTAGTGGTGTTCCGCAGGGATCAGTGCTGGGACCTTTGCTCTTTGTAGTATATATAAATGATTTGGAGGAAAATGTAGCTGGAATGATTAGTAAGTTTGTGGACGACACAAAGGTTGGTGGAGTTGCGGATAGTGACGAGGATTGTCAGAGGATACAGCAGGATATAGATCGGTTGGAGACTTGGGCGGAGAAATGGCAGATGGAGTTTAATCCGGACAAATGTGAGGTAATGCATTTTGGAAGGTCTAATGCAGGTGGGATGTATACAGTAAATGGCAGAACCCTTAGGAGTATTGACAGGCAGAGAGATCTGGGCGTACAGGTCCACAGGTCACTGAAAGTGGCAACGCAGGTGGATAAGGTAGTCAAGAAGGCATACGGCATGCTTGCCTTCATCGGTCGGGACATAGAGTATAAAAATTGGCAAGTCATGTTGCAGCTGTACAGAACTTTAGTTAGGCCACACTTAGAATATTGCATGCAATTCTGGTCGCCACACTACCAGAAGTACATGGAGGCTTTGGAGAGGGTACAGAAGAGGTTTACCAGGATGTTGCCTGGTCTGGAGGGCATTAGCTATGAGGAGAGGTTGGATAAACTCAGATTGTTTTCACTGGAACGATGGAGGTGGAGGGGCGACATGATAGAGGTTTACAAAGTTATGAGCGGCATGGACAGAGTGGATAGTCAGAAGCTTTTTCCCAGGGTGGAAGAGTCAGTTACAAGGGGACATAGGTTTAAGGTGAGATGGGCAAACTTTCGAGGGGATGTGCAAGACAAGTTCTTTACACAGAGGGTGGAGAGTGCCTGGAACTTGCTGCCGGGGTAGGTGGTGGAAGCAGGTACGATAGCGACGTTTAAGAGGCATCTTGACAAATACATGAATATAGAGGGATATGGTCCTTGGAAGTGCAGAAGGTTTTAGTTTAGGCAGGCATCAAGATCGGCACAGGCTTGGATGGGCCGAATGGCCTGTTCCTGTGCTGTACTGTTCTTTGTTCTTTGATTGAAGATAAGATAGGTTGCAAAATAGGCAATGTAGATAAGGAAAATTACCCCAATTTGAGAGAATAGGAGAGAATTAAACAGTAAAAGGCAAATTTAGGACTGACATCAGGAAGTTCATCTGCATATGAAGAATGACCAAAACATGGATAGAGTCATGGAGGCACAAAGCTCAAACTACTTTGGGCGCTGTTGTGTGGATCAGCAAAGTTTTTTCTGGATGGATGAATGAAAATGGACCTAGTAGTCTTCCTTCTCCATATTTAGCTTGTGGTTGAATAATAAATAGAAACTTACATAAGGAATTGATAAGTATTTGCATGAGTTTCGGTGCCAGAATCACCAGGATAGCTTGGCTTAGCTGGCTCAACTCGGGCAGATTTCTGCCAGGCTGTTAAATGGAGGCTTTTCATCTTGTGGAACTGGCAGAGCCTAACATCACCCATCTTGCCTTGCTTACATTGTGCTTCCTAGCTGATAATCCGAGAGCAATAGTTGGCAGGAAGTAGTGGAGAAATAATTTTAATCATCTCTACCCGCCCAGCAGGAGGAAGAAGAGTGGCAGCTTTTATTAAGTTGCCAACAAAACTTTCAAAAATGTCACAACACGTCGCGTACCAATTACATTACATAAAGAGCATTAAAATCAGGCCCTTTTGTATCAATCCTTTACCCAGAACAATATGCAGTTCTACACTGGATGTATATTACATTTAAATACATGCTGCTCCGTGAATAGATGTTTCTGAAACTCAAACTTCAGGATCCAACCTCAGAGTGACAAGTGACATCACAGCACTGTTCAGGGTAATATCACATCTGGCTTGCTACAGCTCAAACTATATCCAGAATCACACTGAAAATAGAAAAATGAATGTAAACACTGAGATAAATAGGTTATTACATGTAATGAAGAACTAAATGCACATCTCTATATTGTATAAAGAAAGCATACCTTTGGATTGGATTGTTTGTGAGAATTGAACTACTCATGTCATGCCAATAAATGGCTTATAATTTGGAAACTAGCTGATCCTCAATCTACATCCTTTCTATAAATATTTGTGAAAAATAAAGATTTTCATTTATATAGGCCCAGATTTTGCATATGTATTAACAGTGAAGCTAACAGCACTCACCATTTTAACAGACTGCAATTTCTGGTGTCTCCACAGACTGACCATAAAAGATGGCGGCCCGCATGCGCAGGTGTTACTCTGCAGAGCCACCACAATATTATACATGGCGGCTCATTTACATGGCTGGGGCGAACCGCACCCACCCCCACCCCAATGACGTGGAGGGGGCGGGCGCTCCATCCCCGGCAATGGCATCCGGTGCCACGCATGGGCGCTGGCGCCGTTTTTAAAGGGCTTCAAGCCCTTCCATTAAATTTGAATTTTAAAAGTTATAGCCATTATAAATTTAATGTAGAAAATGTAATAAAAGATTCAAGCCCCTCTCCCACCCCCCATAACTAAACAATTTATTATTTGCCCCCTCCCCCTCACAAAAACTTAGCTTGCGATCCCGTCCTCCCCTCACAAAGTTTATAAACTATGAACTATACCCCTTCTCACCACCCCCTAGACCAATCGAAAATGTTTAAGCCCGCACCCCCCCACCCCCCTCCCGCCCTGAAAACTTATCTGCTGCCCCCTCCCAACCCAATGTTCCGCCTCAGATCTCCGAATGGAGATTCAAAGGCACGGGATTCCTGGCAACCGACTTCAATATCGGAGCGGGACGGTCGGTGGCAGCAGGTAGGGGATTCATTCATTGATTACCATACATTAACATATTAAAATTTTGGCCCTATCGCCGAGCGGCAGGAGGGCCGCCACAAGGCCTCGCCACCGCCGTTAATATGGGGCGGAGCTTTCGCGGTGTTGAGGCCCGTGGCCTCTCCCGGAGGCATTTTCCATGCCTCCCCGCCCGGGCCACCGACGTTGGGGGCTGGTAAAATTCAGCCCACTGTTAAACACAGAAATCCAGAGGTTGTAGTCAGAGATATTCCCATTTCTCACAATGTGCGCTGTAACAGCTCTCGGGAATAGACTCAGTGCCAAAATCAATGCAATAGCATGAACTTGGGATCCTTTCCCACTAGTTCCCCACTAAAGACACAAGTAAAAGTTAAATCTGGTGCACAGAAGTAAGTGAATTTTTAACGGCATGATGTGTGATAAATACTGCCAAATAGCCTCTCTGGCCCTGAAAATGTAACGTTACAAGTGTGGAGTTTCATTCCTTCGGAAGTTAATTAGTGTTGGAGATTTTTTTTAAAGTTAAGAACTTTTTTTGTTTTTTCTGTCTGTCTCTTTTATCTCTCTCTTTCTCTTAATCCCATCTGTCTTTCCCACTCTGCATTTCACTTGCTGTACATGATTTAAATCGAATTTATACTTCCTGCTTTATACTTACTGGTTTAAACGCTGTGTGCTTCAGTGAGGATTCCTCAATCTGATTGGTTGAAGAGTCTTCCTGTTTCTTAACCTGCTCCCAGGCACCACAGATCCTCTGTAGAGGCACCTCCCTGGATCAGACGTTGGTTGGGAGCAAGTCTCTGCTCAAAAGGCAACAAAAACCTTGTGGGCAGCTGACAGCAAGCGCTGTTCCTTCACCGCTGACCGCAAAATCCAGAAAATATTGTCCCAATGTTCTTCACAGGAATGAACTTCAACAGTGAATACATTTCAAAGGTACTTCATTGGCTGTAAAACACTTTTGAATGTCCTGTCCCATTTGCTGATGGCACAAAGATAAGCAACATTGTAAGCAGTTTTGATGGAAGCATAAAATTATAAAGAGATATTAATAGATTAAACGAATGGGCAAAACTGTATCAAATGGATTTCAAAGGATAGAACAGCGCGCTTTCTAAATGGCCAAAAGTTAGCGATAGTAGAGATGCAAAGAGACATGGGGGGCCCGTATACATTGATCATTAAAATGTCATAGACAGATACAACAAAAAATCAAAGAGGCTAATTGAAGGCTGCCCTTTATATCTAGAGGGCAAGAATATAAGGGGGTGGAAATTATGATACAGCTATGCAAAGCATTGTTTAGACCACACCTACTGTACTGTGAGCACTATACCCCAGGAAGGATATATTGACTTTGGAGGAACTTCAGCGCAGATTTAACAGAATGATACCTGGACTGCAAGGTATTATGAGGAAACCTTACACAAACTAAATTTGTATTACCGGCAATTTGGAAGGTTAAGGAGAGATTTCATCAAAGTTTTCAAGATATTAAGGGAAACAGATAGAGTAGATAGAGAAAAACGATGTCCTCTGGTTGGGGAGTTTAGAACTAGGGGGCATAGTCTAAAAATTAGAGCCAGACCTTTCAGGAGTGAAGTTAGGAAGCACTTCTACACACAAAGGGTAGTAGAAGTTTGGAACTCTCCCGCAAATGCTGGGTCAATTGTTAACATTCAATCTGATATTGATAGATATTAGTTAACAAAAGTTATTAGGGAATATGGAGCAAAAGCAGGTATGCGAAGTTAGGTCACAGATCAGCCATGACCTCAGTGAATAGCGGAAGAGGCTTGAGGGGCTAAGAGGCCAACACTTGTTCCTAATGTAAGGTGCTGTTCTCTTTGTCAAAGCAATTCAAAATCACTCTCACTGCTCTGCTCTTTGTCTATTTCCCTGTACTCTCTTGGGCTTTAAATCATTATAGAACCATAGAAGATTATTGTGTATAGAATACTGGGGGGAGGAAAAGGGGGTGTGAGCCATAAGCCATGGAGGGACTAATTTCAATGTTACCATGTTAACATGTGTTACAACCAGGTGAGGAAGGTGTCTAAGGGTCCCTCTCAACCTTCACGGTTGAGCCTCTTCCGCCATTCACTGAGGGCATGGCTGATCTGTGACCTAACTTCGCATACCTGCTTTTGCTCCATATTCCCTAATAACTTTTGTTAACTAATATCTATCAATATCAGATTGAATGTTAACAATTGACCCAGCATTTGTGGGAGAGTTCCAAACTTCTACTACCCTTTGTGTGTAGAAGTGCTTCCTAACTTCACTCCTGAAAGGTCTGGCTCTAATTTTGCTGTAACAGGATTTAATTTTAAACATCGTGTTTTTAGCTCCCCCTTTGGTGAATCCTTGTACACCGCTTTCCAATTATAAGGCAAAGAAATGAACACAAACGGGCTTTCTTAGGTTTAAAGAAGAAAAGTGAAATTTATTAAAACTTAAACTCTAATTTGGTTAACGCCTACAGATACACGCTGTGCCCCACGCTAGCATGCATATGCGATATGCACATGCAAATAGAGACAGAAAACAGCAGAAGAAAAAATAAAAGTGAAAAGGTTTGAGGCAATATCTGAAGAGCTGTTACGGTTCTTCGAGCTCACTGTAGAGTGCTTGCTTGTAGGTAATTCTTGCTTTTTGTTGGGTCCCAGTATTCTTCTTAAACCTTGTTCACTGCAGGAAACTTTTCTCCCTTGGGGTTCATGTGTCTTCAATGGATTCCGAAGCTGGTGAGAAAGAGATGGGAGCAGACAGGAGGAGAGAAGGTCTGCTTCAGTCCAGCAGCCAAGAGCATTCTGTCTTCAAACACAGTCTCTCCAATTTAAAACTCTCAGTTCAAAACTCTGTAACAGCCAGTTAGTCATGTGACTAAACTGGTCTGACCAGGTCTGTTCTGTGTATTGGGAGCAGGGACTGGTCCTTTGTTCCAAGCAGTGTCTGTCACTATGCAAGAAACATCCTTCTGGCCAGGGCCCTGGCAATTTCTTGTATCAGGCCTTCTCTTCTTCCCAGCAAAAATAGAAGTTTAATGTCGATGTGGTGAAATTAATCTGCCTCATTCTTAGCAGGTAGGGGCCTGCATGACAGATGTAATATTTACTTAAGGGATAAGCAAAAAATCCTGCTTCTCACCCCATTGTGCTGGATTTTAAAATGTATGTGGGTTTTAATTAACCTTAAAGCAGAATGAGATTTGAGAAAAGTGAGAGAGATGAGAGGAAATACCAACTACTAGATAATCATCTTTGTCTGAAGTCAGAGGATGAATTACATTAAAGAAATTATCACTGGACTGCTTCCAATAAAGCCTCTAGTCATGCAGCTCAGTGCACTTCTGCAGAAGTTAACTGCTATAGTGGTGTACAATCGTGTCTGAAATTCCTCTGTCTGTTGTTTTAGTAGAGGTGTCAATCTTTTAAAAGTACAATTAACTTCAGTTGACTGAAGTTGTTTTAAACAGGAGACTTTTCAGATAGTTACATTTTCAGGCTATTCAATATTTCTCTTAATATTTTTAAACTGTGCAATTTTCTCTTTTTAAATAAGCTCCAACCATTAAAGTACCGTAATCTCCCTGTTGTTGCCTTTCATGCTGCTCCTGAATTAACCTCCAGTAATATTTTGCCCAGAAATGCTAATGGCTAACAGACTGACAAAAAAGCCATTGGATACAGAAATTGCTCAGGGTCGGGATCCCTGCAGTTATCTGAGATCGCACCCGCCAGTGGCTAACAGCTCTAACAGAATACACAGGGTCAGCGAGAGGACGCCTGACTAGCAGTGGCTCAGCGGGGCCCATGAAAAAAGGACTTTCATTTACATAGTGCCTTTCACATCCTCAGGATTTCCCAAACACTTTACAGTTCATGAAGTTCTTTTTGAAATGTAGTTGCTGTTGCAACACAGGAATTGCAGGAGCCAATTTGTCCACAGCAAGATCCCACAAACAGCAACATAATAATGACTAGGTAATCTGCTTTTAGTGATGTTGATTGTGGGATAAACATTGGCCAGGACACTGCAGGGAACTACCCTGCTCTTCTTCAAAATAGTTCCATGAGAGGGCAGACAGGGCCTCAGTTTAATGTCTCGGAGGTCATGAGGAATGTATTCCAGATGCCCACCAGTTCTCACAGGCAGTGAACTCTGGTGTCCGTTCCAATCCAGCCAAAGGGTGCCTGATACCCCACTGAAGAAATAATTTCTCAGGACCTATGTGGGACCTATCTGTGTGCCAATTGGCTGGCTCATTTCCATATATTAAAACACCAACTGCATTGTGAGGTGGTTCGGGAGGTCATAAAAGGCACTATATAAATGCAAGTTCTTTTCTTCTATCTTCAACATGTCTCAATAATCATTATTTACAATAATGCGGTTCTACTTCCAAATCAGGCTTCCAAATGTATCTTTCAGTTCCAACTATTCAACATGAACGTATTCAGGGAAAGTAAGCACTGTTCAGGACATCCAGTTCCTTATTAATGAGGTCAATAATAGTTTTTTTTTAATTATCTTACTTTGGGACCCATGGGCCCACATGCATCCTTTTACTCACTGTGTGTAACAGCTTCCACACTTCCACTGGGTGCCCTCAAGGCCAGGTAAGTGGTAACTCACAGCATAAGGAGTTGTCACTTCTGGCTCCATTCTCCCTGCTGATGTGGGGTTAGACAGAGAGGTTCTGCCCTAGACAGCAAAGGCTGGCACCTGAGGTCACTGGGTCCCACCTTTTTCCCTGGTCATCCCGTTGGAGTTACGTCAAGGGCGCACAGAAGGCTCAGAAACTTTCAGGACTATTTTTTTTTTAGAGATATTGTTGAACAGTGCTTACTTTCCCTGAATACGTTCATGTTGAATAGTTGGAACTGAAAGATACATTTGGAAGCCTGATTTGGAAGTAGAACCGCATTATTGTAAATAATGATTATTGAGACATGTTGAAGATAGAAGAAAAGAACTTGCATTTATATAGTGCCTTTTATGACCTCCCAAACCACCTCACAATGCAGTTGGTGTTTTAATATATGGAAATGAGCCAGCCAATTGGCACACAGATAGGTCCCACAAACTTCAATAAGGGTCTGAATTTTACCGGCCCTTGATGCCGCGGGTCGCGGTGCAGGGACCGGATAAATGCTGTGGGCAGACGCCCAGCCTCGACCCGTGACGTTGAGACGGGCCCGCCACATTTTAATGACGGCCACCCCATATGGTAATGCTTACTTACCTATACTGATTATGCAGCCCAACGCCTCTCCACCAACACTGCCGCATTTTTCGTTAAACGGGCGGCCGTCTCCTGCCATCCCGTTCATGATCTGAAAAGCCGGCAGGTCCTCACTCTGCGTTACGGAATGAAGGAGGGAGGGGGGATACACGAGGGTCTAACTCTGCATCCTTAAAGGGGGGATATGCAGGGGTCTAACTCTGCATTCTGAAAGGGTGGAAGGAGGGGGGATACACAGGGGTCTAACTCTGCATTCTTAAAGGGGGGATATGCAGGGGTCTAACTCTACATTCTTAAAGGGAGGAGGGAAGGGGGATACACAGGGGTCTAACTCTGCATTCTTAAAGTGGGGATATGCAGGGGTCTCACTCTGCATTCTTAAAGGGAGGAGGGAGGGAGAATACACAAGGGTCTAACTCTGCATCCTTAAAGGGGGGATATGCAGGGGTCTAACTCTACATTCTTAAAGGGAGGAAGGAGGGGGGATACACAGGGGTCTAACTCTGCATTCTTAAAGGGGGGATATGCAGGGGTCTCACTCTGCATTCTGAAAGAAAGGGGGTCTGGGATTACTGGAGGGAAAACTGTGTTGCCATGAAGGGAGATACCGTGTACCATCCCTCCGTTAACAGTGTTTGGTCTGTGTTTGTGAGGGGACAATGGCACACTAGGCACCCTGTGTGTGGGGAGGGTGCCAGAAAGGGCAGGTGCATTAAGGTTTTATAGATGATGGGGGCAATCGATTCAGCTGATAGGATCTTGATGTGGTCATGCTGTGCCACTCTGAGTGTTGGCCAAGATGGGCAATGCCATGGCACGCCACATAGTTGATCCAGGAAAGCAGCTGATGTACCCATCAACACCAATCCATGCCCTGTTAGGAACCTGCGAATACATGAAGGGTTCAACTTTATTTATCACATGAAAATAGGTATGGCTCATCCTACATTGTGTGATCCTCTGCACGTGATAATCTGTATGCGCAAGAGGCAATACCAACAGGCAGGTGCAATCCACATAGGGACCCCCAGTCGTGAGCAGCAGCCCCCAAGGGGAGCCCGCCATTATGGTTGCTTTGCATCTACAAGCCTCACATGACATGTCATCAGATGTCAGAGTACCAGTGTTAGAGGAGATTGCGCATATAGAGAGGGTGGTGACACATCCCTGTGCCCAGCTCAAGGATGACCTACAGCCCATGGGCTCCGGTGGGCATCCCATGCCTTTGTTCCTCATAGTGGCAGCGGTTCTTATGCCTGATGCCTCTGCAGCCTTTTAGGGGCCCACCAGAGACCTTTGTGGGGTCACACAGTCAGCAGTGCACCGCTGCTTCAAGGAGGTGACCAATGGCCTGCACTGGACGGCCAGTGAGGATGTCCGCTTCAGGACAGACTCTCACAAGCAGGCCCAGAGGGCCATTGGTTCTGGCACCAGTGCCGGAGAACCATAGGTTATAATGTTCATACACTGCACTCATGTAGCCATCAGGCCTCCCGCCAGGCTACCACCGGCAGACGTCACCATTAAAAGAGCCCTCTCAATCTAGGTGAAGCTGGTATGTGATCACCGCGGCTGCTTGCAGCGAATGTGTGACCGTTTCTCAGGCAGCTGCCATGACACCTGGTCTTGTGCCAGTCCCAGTTATCACCACTGTTCACTGAACTGGCTCAGATGGAGGGGTTCTTGGAGATAAGGGCTATCCTTTGCAGACATGGCTCCCGACACCTGTGAGAGACTCCATCAAGGCTGCAGAGGAGAGATATAATGCCAGCCACTGAACTACATGAACCACCATTGAGCAGGAGATCGGCACACTGAAAGAGCGCCTCCAATGCCTGGATGGATAGGGTAATGCTCTGTACTATGGGTCAAAAAGGCCAGCTCCTTTCTTTGCTGCTCTGCACAACTATGCACCCAATAGGAGCCAGGCCTGGCATGATGAGGAGAGACATCAACAGGATTCCTCCTTGGACTGTGAGAACGCTGAAGACCTACAATCTGAAAGATGCATGGGAGGGCAGATGGCACCCAGGCTCTGCACACAGGGCTAGCAGTGAGGTAGTGACATACTGAAGTGGCTTATCAGTCAATGGCTGTCTGCTCCATAGGAACTGACATGAGCTCTGCAAGCCACACATCACCCTCGCTCACCTGCTGTGCACCAGTCTACATCTGCAGCATCCCTGTGTAAACCATTAGAGGTAGCAGATGGCTGAGCCAATGACCATGTCACTGAGTCCGTGGAGCCGCTCATGAGTAGTGGTGGCATGGCAATGATGTTATTACATATGAAATGCAATCCTGAAAGGCCAACAGTGCAAAGGGACGTGACATTGGCGCTACATGCTGGCACACCTCATTCCCACAGAGAAAAGGACACACATGTTGGTGAGGAACATTTAGTGAAAGACATATTTACATTGCTATGACACCCATGCATTCCCATTTGTGTCAGTGTGTTCTCTGTAAACCTCTGTAATACCTTTTATGGTCTATTTAAGTCTCACGTCCTGGAATGTGCAAAATTAAGATTATTCACCCAGGTGCAGCTACAAGAAGGAATATTACTCTTGAGTGGGAGAAGAGGATCGCAACTTCACAGGACACTGGGACACAGCAGGGTGAGTATGTGGCAGCAAAGTGGAAGGTGTTGGGGTAACTCAGCAGTTCAGGCAGCATCTATGGAGAGAGAAGCAGAGTTAACTCTTAGGTCTGTGAACTTGGATAAGTTAACTCTGCTTCTCTCTCCACAGATGCTGCCTGAACTGCTGAATTTCTGCAGCACTTTCTGCTTTGCTGCCAGATTGACAGCAGCCTCACTCTTCAGCAGTCAGGTAAGTATTCCTTTGACAGCTGTCAGGAAGCAGGTACTGGAGCGCTTACAATAGGGCCTCAGCACCTGCTGCACAACTGTCAAAGACTTTCCCACTGCGCCGAATGTCCCGCCTCTCCGCACATAATATGGGGAGGGTGGCTCGGCGCCGTGATTCTATTGAGAACCCGCGATTAATATCGCAGGGGCTCGGTGGCGGCCGGTGAATGCGGGCGCCCCGCCAAGTTCAAAGGGCACCGCCATTCATGCCGGCGCACCAATAAAATTCAGCCCAAGGTAATTTAACAGATAATTTATTGTTAGGATTGAGAGATAAATGTTGGTAAGAACACCAACAGAACTCTCCTACTCTTCTTCGAATAGTAGCACAGGTTGTAAATACATGGATAATATCTCTCAAGAAACTGCTGATATACAAATAATAATTTCTGGATAATGTAGGTTGTCAAAGTGCCTTGTAGTATTAAAGTCAGGCCTGAAATCTTCCACTTACCAACTGATTTCATCACTTTTAAACTTTAATGACCCGTAAAATGGTTTGAGAAGATTAAGGGGTGAATTAATAGACATTTTCAAGGTGATGATAGAGTAGATAGAGAAAAATAATTTTCCCTCTGCAAGTGGGGCAGTAACTAGAGGTCATAGATTTAAAATTATTGGTAAAAGATCTGGAGGGGAGATGAGGAAAAATATTAATTCATATTCATTGAAATATTCATTCAGGAACAGTCTGCCTGAAAAGATGGTTGAAGTTGATTCCATAAATAATTTTCAAAGGAAATTGGACTTGTTATAGACAAAAAGCGAGGATGTGGAACTAAGCATGACTGCTGTTTCAAAGAGCCAGCACAGGAATGATGGGCTGAATGGCCTCCTTCTGTGATATAAGTTTCTATGTTTCTATTAAAAAGTCAAGTAATATTGGCAGCTTTATCCCTATCTTCAAACTTCTCTGTTACTTTCTATTAGTTCTCTTGGTGGATCCATTTGTTAGGTGCACTGCCTACTGTAGAGCTGATCCATATAGAATGAGTTTAATTACCAGTCTATGCTGACTTACCTGACCTCAAGCAAGGCAAAGGATGATGTCCCACAATTGGCCTGGTCTAAGAGGAAGAAGAATAAAATCAGCCACTGTTTCTGCTCCCAATCTTTCTGTGGTGGTTGTAGCTGGAAAGATGCTCTACTTCGAATGTTGAGTGAAAACAGGATCAAGCTCAGCTGTGATGTCCCTTATGGCCATTGAGTGTGCACAGGATTAGGCTCAGTAATGATGCCCTCCAAGGTCAAATAGCTTGCCGATGCTCACTTCCTAATCTCACACAAGTAATAGTCATTTGAGTGAGATACCAGAGTGCAAACATCATCCATGAAATTGAGGGGCCTGGAATTGTTCTTCCTTGTTTTGCAGATACAAGTGTAGTGCACAGGATGTGCAAAATCTGGAACTTCATCCTTGCACAATGAAATTGTGCTCTGCCTAATCTGGTCTGTCACATATTTTAATTATTGTTCATAGGCATATTCTCAGGTCTGTTAGAGGGTAATTGTTGTTGCTAAAACAAGTTTGTGGATTGACAACTGTGTCCATTTCAACATCTTCAAGTCCAAAGTAACCAGGCGTATCTTTTTTTCTAACTTTATCTCAAGATTGCATTTCTTTGATAATTTGTTCATTGGGACACAGACTTCCCAATTCAAATGAAATCACTAGATTTAAGACTTTTATATGTATGAGCAGATGTCCCATGATCAATTATGTTAATGCTGAGGTTACTCTGTTTTATGCCAAGCAAATATAACATTCTGCTGCAAAGCTGGAGCTGTGTCCCTTCAAGGCCATAAGGTTTCATTGCTGTCAGTAGGCCTTGAAGTAAATAGAGGCTGAGAGACAACCTGAAATTAATTAAAGGGTGATTGAGAATGGCAGTTGGTTGTAAGCCATTGGCTGCTGCTGGAGGTCAATTGAACTTGTCTTCAAATAATTGCCTGTTACTTTTTCTTTTCTTCAATACTGGTTTGCACCTGTACCACCTGAAATGTGATATTTGGAGTGTGAGAAACCAGAATGGTAACAAGAATTTGACATATATAACTGATAGATGTGGAGATCTTCTTTCCCAGAATACACTCTGAGCTATGTCAATGTCCACATTGCTGTCAATGACAAAATCTTGTCTAATTTTTAACAAAATTATACATCACAAAGATGTGAAAGCGGACACTGTAAAAAGTAAAAGCTAATTACCTAATTGAGGCAAGGGCTGCAAGCTGTCTGGAACTGCTTTGGAAAGATGTGTGGTCATTCTGAATAATGGAAGTGGTATGTGCCTTATTGAACGACTATACTTAAACAGCTTTTGACTGAAATATATAGATTCTACTAACAATCAGGCACCAGCAGCAATAATGTATCCTGCATATAGCAAGTATACAAAATAAAAAAATCACTCATCCAATGTATAGCAGTTAAAATGCTGTTAGATATTCTCCCTAGTCTGCCAGTTTTATAAGGAATAAAGAATGTGTATTTATATTGCGCCTTTCACAAACTCAGGACATCCCAAAATGGTTTACAGCCAATGAAGTAGTTTTGAAATGAAGTCACAGTTGTAATGTAGGAAACACGGCAGGTAATCTACACACAACAAACTCCCACAAACAGCAATGTGATAAATGACCAGATCATTTGGCTTAGTGATGTTGGTTGAGGGATGAATGTTGGCCAGGACACTGGGGAGAACACCATGCTTTTCTTCGAAATACGGCCATGGGATCTTTTATGTCCACCCTGTTTTCCATGCAACTCATAAAGTCAGTATTATCATCTTAGCGCTTGATGATTTGGTTATGAGTTTCATTCCTGATAAATGCATCCTTTCATTTCAGTCAATTTTATACACAGATGGAAAATTCAAAAGAATGGAGCCACATCAAGTGTACATTCTCAAATGGTTCTTGCATGCACACTGAATAAGGAAAAAGACTTGATTTGCATCAATGCGGTGCCATATCACATTGCTTACAAATATCCCAAGATGTCTCACAGACAATGAATTACATTGTGGTGCAGTGACCATTGCTGAGCATTTTGGATCAAGCCAGCGTTACAACCTCAAAATGGAGCCGGTAGACTTATTGCCCCATTAATGCCAAAGTACCAGTTACCGCTATTTTTAAAGGGGTCTAACACTGGGTGCCAAATGCCTGCCTTTTGCAAGCAGTCGGCCCTATTAATATGCAAATTGAAGTCAAAGGCAGGCACAGAACCCTAATTATCATTTTCAGACACAAGTGACTGCAGAATGCACCATGCACTTTCCGGCCAGACATATTGTTGAAACTGCAGAAGAGGGCCCAGAAGGTTAAGCTTTAAAATAATATTATGGGGCCAGGAGGAGCAGGAGTACTTCTCCTGGTCCCACAAATGCAATCTGAGCTACCACAAAATTGGGCTCCCTTCAGTACCCAAACCCCTCCCCCTACAATACAAAATACTACAGATGCTGGAAATCTGAAATAAAACAGAAATTGCTGGAAATATTCAGCAGATCTGGCAGCAACTGTGGAGGCAGCCTTCAGGAAGCCTGATATTGTGGCCCCAATCTGGACAACCACATCGGGATGCCTACTTGGCACCTGCAGCACACCTAGTCTATTTAAATCAAGGCCAGACCTCAGAATGGCTCCTGCTGATTGGCATTTGTAGTGTTGTAGTGTTTTGAAATTGCAATTGCATTGTGCATTCTGTACACAAGAGACCGCTATGGAGCATACATGCTAGCAAAGGGAAAGTGAAAGTAAAAACAGAATAAAGAAGACTCCATTATGTTCAACAGCTTGCTGCTTCTGTCTCAGTCTCTGTCTCACATATCTCTTACTAAACTCGGTAAACCTCACTCCCGTCCTGAGGACATCACAGCATCCTGCTGGTCAAATGCAGAAAAGCCATTTAGTCTGCAATAAGTCTCTCATTTGGTTCTCCTTTCTGGAAATCTATATATAATTTAGGGTTAGAATTAGCTGTCAAAATAATGGAAAGGCTAATGGTTAAATGGTACAGCAATTACAGGTGCGGGGCAGGTGCACAGTTCAATGCAAATATTCTAAAGGTTGCTGTTCAAGCTGCACCTCTCTGCTATTAGCTTCACAAAAATGGCATCTCGTAAAGCCTGGCTCGGATATAAAATTAAAACCTGACCCAGGCCCAACCCGACCACAGCCAACCCGAACCCAACCCGAGCCCAAGTCCTTTAATTTTTTTTCGCGCCCGACCCGACACGAATATCGTTCATTTGTTCTGGCAGCAGGCTATTTCTACAGATGGAGTTGTGGGGAATCGTGGGTGAGCTTGATCCAGTGACTTCCCGGAAGCAGCACTGTCCAGCTCGACCTGATCCGAGCCTGAATGCTGGACTCAGAATATAGACCGACCCGAAACCAACATATGTAGTCGGGTCTAGTCGAGTTCAGGTCGGGTAGCCAGGCTTTAGCATCTCGCCCTTGGCTTCCCCATTTATCTTTAGGGACTTGCTGTATTTGCCCTTTAAACTCGCCATAGAAAGTGAAGTCTTGTCATTACAAGTTTAACTACCATATTAACAAAGTGATATGTGTTAATTACTGCCAATCAAATTTTCTGGCACTGAAATTCATTATTACAAGGATTCTCATTCCCTCAGGTTTTGAATTTTTCAAGGAGATTTTAAAAATTACATTTAAAATCTTTTCTTAATTTTCCTCTTATCTCAGTCTCTTAATCCAATTTTTGTTTCCCTGTCTTTATTTCTCTTTATGTATCTAATTTGACACTGAATTCATCCACTCTAATTTGCACTTCCTTTTCTGTCATGCTACTGTTTATTTCCCAAACATTAAATTTGATTGGTTCAGGAGATACCCTGTTCACTCAGGTCTCAGATACTGTTTCCTTCACTGCATTGTTGTCAGCTCACGCTTTCAGCAGCCTCGTGGGCAAAAATGTTTTGAGCTGGGTGGGGCAATTCTAACTAACAGCACACACCGTTAAATGTCCTACTGCAGAAGATTCTCGCACTAATGTATAATTCAAGAATATGCAATAGATAACATTACAAAGTGTTTCTTCAGGCAGCACCTGTGGAGAGAACAAAAAGTGGCAGCTTATATATAAGTCTTTATTTTTATTTTCTGGTGAATTCTACACTGATCAAAGATCGCTGATCATTGCTGGGGTTTGGCTCATTTTTGTCCTTTTTTGTGCTGTCATCTCTTATAGGCCAGTCCTACCATAGATCACATGGGAATGGTAAAGCTACATCTCTTCTACCCCAATGTGTTATAAGTCACATCCTGAGTAGTGCATTCCTTCCTGCTCTATAATGTGACATTTTCATTTCCTGTCTCATCTATCCTTGTGGCTACTTTGATTGAGTTTACCAATCGTGCCAATTTGTTCTAATTTTTTCTGCTGTGGCCTCACGCACACTAGAAACTAGGTCAAGACTGCTCTTAACTCATTTCGCTTAAAGCCCTACAGCCAGAAAGGGACTGGGCTGAATTCATATCAAGATTCAGAAGATGAAAGGATGGCTCTGTAATCCACTGCCCATTAAGTCCCCTTGAACTCACTTCCTTTTCAGCGTGTATTCTTGGAACCATGTGTGACATCATACATAGGATATTGGTTTGAAGAATTGAATACCATTCCGCACTTTTCTTAAAAACCCAGCCACCCTTCGACAGCAAAGATTAATAATGCAAAAACTCAAGAGTACAACCAGTGTCAGAAGTTGCAGACTGATCTTTTATGCTGACCTTGAGACCTACAGTTATCAAGATGCACCATCTCAATGTTAGTTTGGATCATGTTCTAATCTCTCATTGTTAGTTTAACTTAAATGTGAATTAAATTAATTCAAATAAAGCTGGTGAGAATGGAGCAGTCTAAAATCCTACAATCCTCCTGTACGCCACATGTGACAGGTTCGACACTTGACACCATCCACTGCTCAACCTAGTTCAGTCAGAGGTAAGTGTTCACAGTAGGCAGATTGACCCTAATTTGGATCAGTGTGATCAAATTGAATTCATTCCCCAGAGTGAAGGTATGTATTCAGATTAAAGTTCAGCGCCCGAACCAATAGTTCCTCCATGAACCAGTGCTAACTCTTAAACTATTCCCTACGGTCCTAGTGTAAAACAGATATACCAGCAGGACAGGCTATCCTAGTTACATATCTTCATAATAAATAAAGTAAATTATTACAGGATGTTAGTTTATCTTAACTCTATATCCACTATAAGTAATTGCATGTGTTTCATGGAACCTTGGGTTCATTCCAGATTTTATGAATTTTATGTTCAGCCAACTTTCATGAGACTTAACACTCTACTTAACTGTAAAATACTCTAGGTATTCAAGGCCCTGATTCAGTTAAAAAGAATGTAATATACTTAGATCGCAAATGAAAAATTTCATTAAATAAAATACCAATTTCACCAAGGAAACCACTTTTGGAAAGAACTCTGTTTAATATATTTCCAATTGCCAATCAGTTTAAGACCCTTTACCCACAACATTCTTGTGTTCACTGTCTGTGTTTTTTGAATCTGTTTATCCAGCACAGGGTAGTTTATTTTAAGGATTTCTTTTCTTTTTAAACTCTGTTGGTAACTGTAGCGTAAACCAGGCCATTTTGAGGACTGTACATTTTACAACTCTATATAGATTGGCAAACTTGTTTGTGCCTTTTATACTCGTCTAGGGAAGGAATGCTGTGGATTATTTGGCACCGTGTCACCATCAATTACTCTTAAATTATGTAACCTATCAGCTCAATTCAGAGTAAAGCCTCTCTATGCTGTCCCCGGCCTCAGAAAACCACTGCCTTCTCTATCAATGTGACTTCTTCACTCTCTTTCACCAGGGGCACAGGCTCAAGGGGCTAAATGGCCTTCTCCTGTTCCTAGCAATGATTTCAGCTTCTCTGGGTCAGATTCTCAATTGGTGCCATATTACAAGCAGCTTTGTGCTGTGGATTCACATTAAACACCTAAGGGGTGGATTTCTGCAGTGGACCTCCTGGCGGCCAACCACAATTGCAACAGAAGAGCCATGGGAAATCCAGGCAATTTACCCTCTTCATTTCATACCCTTACGTAAAAGTGCAAAGACAGAAGACTTTTTGTTGCAATAGTTTGTTTTGGATTTAAATCCAAGATCTAGAAGTAAAAACTGTGTTTTACTGTAATAACCCATCCTTTATCTACAGTGGTACCCTCAACAAAATTCCATTCAAGCATGACCAACCCCTACAAATTTATACTGGCTGTGCCAGATTAGCTCATGCCTTTCTCAGTCAAAATAAATTCTTTGTCCGTTTTATTGTGCACATGTGTACAAGACCATCTGTGCTTTACATGGAACAGGCACTTCATACAGGTCTCACAATTAGACTCTGCTTGAAAGCTCTTCCTGCCTGCAATTGTGGTTCGACAGGCATTTCTATCAACTCATGCACTCCTCTGTCAATGATGGCAGCTCACCCAGCTCCTCCAACTGATCCATGGTGAAGTTTCTTCTATGATTGTGCAAATTGCAGCATTCGATAGTGAGCTTTGATTGGAGATAAGGGCATTTATGCACTTGCATGTGGCAACAGTAACAACGTGAACTTTGCGGAAATCTGCCGTGTCAGAAAATGCACTGATCTTGCAATGCTGCTGCCTGCTTTCCATGGGGAAAAGTGAAGAAGGAGGTAGGCTGAAACCCAACCCTTTGTGATGGAAGTCCTCCTTGCCTTATTATTGCAGCAAAACAAACCTATAAAGGTAAGACAGCATCTTCAAGAGTGTATTTGCCAAAGAAGCTGCCCGGTCCTTCTCTCCAGTGCATGTTTAAAATGATTACTCAAAAAGATTTGTGCATTCCTGACAAAAAGAAATGCAGAAAATGGCACCCCATCGTAACTCAATTGGATTGAATCATTTCTGGTTCTTAAAGGACATGGACCCCAAGGGCCGAATGGCCTCCTTTGCCTTTATGACTCTACGACAAGAGCCCTCTGTGCTGAAATCAGGATCTGATGTAGGCCTAAGCCTCATTTTCCATTGATCGGGAAATTGGCACTGTGATCTCTAGTATTTTTATAAAAGATCATCCAATATCAGAAAGTTTGGCACAAACAGTGAGATTGCACAGCTGATGTGTAAAGGCCTCATTTAAGCAATTAGGAGACTTGCTGGGAGATCACTCACTGCAATAATCCAGCTAGGATCTGGCAAGAGGGATTTAACACCTGATTTCCCAACTCCCACTTATAGGATCTGCATTGACCCGATTGATACTGCGGACTTGTGTTAGTGAGGTAGATAAAAACCCACTGCTGGGACATCAAGGTCTGCCACAAATTAAACTGAATCAACAGGGAATCAGACATAGCAACATAGGAATAGAAATAGGCCATTCAGCCCCTTCACTTCCACCATTCAATTAGACCATGGCTGATCTGTATCTTAACTCCGTCCACCTATTTTGGTTTTTAATCCTTGCCTAATAAAAATCTCAGTTTTGAAATTCTCCATTGACCTCGGCTCAAGGGCTTTTTAAGTTCCAGATTTCCACTACCTTTTGTGTGAAGATGCAAGGGAAGAGATTGCCGCGCCTTTGGCGATGATCTTTGCGTCCTCACTGTCCACTGGAGTAGTACCGGATGATTGGAGGGTGGCAAATGTTATTCCCTTGTTCAAGAAAGGGAATAGGGATAACCCTGGGAATTATAGACCAGTCAGTCTTACGTCGGTAGTGGGCAAATTATTGGAGAGGATTCTGAGAGACAGGATTTATGATTATTTGGAAAAGCATGGTTTGATTAGAGACAGTCAGCATGGCTTTGTGAGGGGCAGGTCATGCCTCACAAGCCTTATTGAATTCTTTGAAGATGTGACAAAACACATTGATGAAGGAAGAGCAGTGGATGTGGTGTATATGGATTTTAGCAAGGCGTTTGATAAGGTTCCCCATGGTAGGCTCATTCAGAAAGTAAGGAGGCATGGGATACAGGGAAAGTTGGCTGTCTGGATACAAAATTGGCTGGCCCATAGAAGACAGAGGGTGGTAGTAGATGGAAAGTATTCAGCATGGAGCTCGGTGACCAGTGGTGTTCCGCAGGGATCTGTTCTGGGACCTCTGCTCTTTGTGATTTTTATAAATGACTTGGATGAGGAAGTGGAAGGCTGGGTTAGCAAGTTTGCCGATGACACGAAGATTGCTGGAGTTGTGGATAGTGTGGAAGGCTGTTGTAGGTTGCAACGGGACATTGACAGGATGCAGAGCTGGGCTGAGAAGTGGCAGATGGAGTTCAACCTGGAAAAGTGTAAAGTGATTCATTTTGGAAGGTCGAATTTGAATGCAGAATACAGGCTTAAAGACAGGATTCTTGGTAGTGTGGAGGAACAGAGGGATCTTGGGGTCTATGTCCATAGATCGCTCAAAGTTGCCGCCCAAGTTGATAGGGTTATTAAGAAGGCGTATGGTGTGTTGGCTTTCATTAACAGGGGGATTGAGTTTAAGAGCCGCGCGGTTATGCTGCAGCTCTATAAGGCCCTGGTTCGACCACACTTGGAATATTGTGTTCAGTTCTGGTCGCCTCATTATAGGAAGGATGTGGAAGCTTTAGAGAGGGTGCAGAGGAGATTTACCAGGATGCTGCCTGGACTGGAGGGCATGTCTTACGAAGAAAGATTGAGGTTGCTAGGGCTTTTCTCATTGGAGCGAAGAAGGATGAGAGGTGACTTGATAGAGGGGTACAAGATGATGAGAGGCATAGATAGAGTGGATAGCCAGAGACTTTTTCCCAGGGTGGAAAGGGCTATCACCAGGGGGCATAATTTTAAGGTGATTGGAGGAAAGTTTTGGGGAGATGTCAGAGGTAGGTTCTTTACACAGAGAGTGGTGGGTGCGTGGAATGTGCTGCCAGCGGTGGTAGTAGAAGCAGATACATTAGGGACATTTAAGCGACTCTTGGATAGGTACATGGATGATAGTAGAATGAAGGTAGGTAGGTAGTTTGATCTTAGAGTCGGTTAAAGGTTCGGCACAACATCGTGGGCCGAAGGGCCTGTACTGTGCTGTACTGTTCTATGTTCTATGTTCTATGTTCTAAGATGTGCTTCCTGACATCCTGAATGGCCTAGCTCTAATTTTTAAGTTATGCCCTCTTGTTCTGGGCTCCCGCTAACTTAGGAAATAGTTTCTCTCCATCTACCCATAAAATCCTTTAATTATCTTAAACATCTCAATTAGATCACTTTAAATCTTTCATCCTCAAGAGAATACAAACTTCATCTATGCAACCAGTCCTTATAAATTAACCCTTTTGGCCCCAATATCATTATAGCAACAAACTTACCACTGGAATCATACAAAAACTGACCACTGTAACAACAGTAACAGGAATAAACTCACAATCAGACCAACAGTAGAAAGACACAATCTTACCATTAGCCCAACAGGAATCAAATATAAACCCACCATTGGGTCAATAGAAATCAAATATAAACCCACCATTGGATCAATAGGAATCAGATGTAATCTTACCAGTGGGCCATCAAGGAAATCTGACGTATATGCCTAGGAAGTCACTGGGGAAGTAAGCACGTATCACCCTGGACTTTCCAACAAATTGGACACAAATCCACAACTGGACCATCAGGAAAATCAGGCATAGACCCACGTAGACCATCAGGGAATCAGAAGCAGACTCACCAAGGCAGCTAGGAGCTAACTCTATACAAAATTCAGTGCTTTGAATGGAGATGGATCAGGATATATACTCTCTGCGTTGATCAGATGTGCAGAGTATTTCTTAAATGGTCAGCGATTAGAAAGTGGAGATGTACAAAGGGACCTAAGTGTCCTCGTCAATAAGTCACTGAAAGCTAACACGCAGATGCAGCAAGCAATTAAGAAGGCTAATGGTATGTTGGCCTTTATGGCAAGAAGATTTGAGTACAGGAGTAGTGAAGTCTTGCTTCAATTGTATAGAACCTTGGTTAGACTGCACCTGGAGTACTGCGTGCAGTTTTGTTCCCCTTACCTTAGGAAGGATATGATTGCCATAAAGAGAGTGCAATAAAGGTTCACCAGACTTGTTCCTGGGACGGCGGGACTGTCCTATGAAGAGAGATTGGGAAAACTGGGCCTGTATTCTCTAGAGTTTCAAAGAATGAGAGGTGATCTCATTGAAAGCTACAAAATACTTAAAGGGATAGACAGGGTAGATGCAGGTAAGATGTTTCCCCTCATTGGGGAGTCTAAAACCAGGGCATACAATTTCAAAATAAGGGGGAAGCCACTTAGGACAGAGGAGAAATTTCTTTACGCAGAGGGTTGTGAACCTTTGGGATTGTCTACCCCAGAGGGCTGTGCAAGCTCAGTCATTGAGTATGTTTAAAGCAGAGATTGACAGATTTCTAAGTACCAATGACATAAAGTGATGAGGGGATAGTGTGGGAAAAAGGCATTGAAGTGGATGATCAGCCGTGATCGTATTGAATGGTGGAGCAGGCTCGATGGCCTACTCCTGCTCATATGTTCCTATCAAAGTGGTGATTTGCAGCTCCTGGAGTAATATGGAGAGAGATAAGGGCCCATTTTTTAAAACTCCATTTTGCTCTGAATCAGTGGCCCTGAAAATCTGTGGTTCTTTCACCAGTTTTACACTGTAACTCCTGCAGGAGACAGGTGGAGCTCACCGGAAAATGGCAAGGACTCAGTTGCACTTGTTCCTTGCCATTGCTGGGATTTTCCAAGCTGCCTTGTAAGGGGCCGAATCTCCGCTCATCCTATCCAAGGCAGGTGTCTACAGGGGTTGGAGCCAGAGGCAGGGGGTCCCTACATCAGAGTTCCCACTTCTTTTACTCATTTGGGCCCAACATAGTACTGAAGGCTGAGGGAGGTGAGGTAGACCAGCCTCCAGATGAACTGTAGTGGGTGCACTGAGGGGACCGGAGGGACAGTGAGGGGACTGAGGGTTCCAGGGAAGTGACCTGGAACCCCAAAGAATGACTCAAATGTTATTTTTACAAATCGGGATTCACATCCCTGGGGCCTGGGAGCTGGAACCTGGACAGTCTCTCCCCCCTCAACCAGATATTATGGGGTAAGGAGATGATGCAGATACAACCATATTGGTTCTTTCACCCCACAGATGCGTCCACCCCCCCCCCTCCCCCCCCCCCCCCGCCCCCGCAGACATTACAAACTCCCACGTATTTTCAGAGAAGAGCAGTTTTTACTTCAGTCACATCTCGCAGCAAGGGCTGTTGACTCTCTAGTATTGTCCAGGAATCTGCAAGAATTAAAAATTAATCTCCAGGACACTGCAACCAACACAGCAGAAATATCACAGGGGTGTTAAGAAAAGTTGTGTTTTTGTCTCATTTTCTTTGAACTGTTTTATTTAGTGGTTCTAAAATATTGGAGATGAGGAAAAAAGTTTGTTTCACTGGGCCGAGCAGTCGGAGGCGGGAGGTCATGTGACGAAAATCCATGCATACGGGTCAACCCAAATTGGAAAGCCTACCATATCTATCTACTTTAATTGTTACAATTTGAAATCCTAACACATTTGTGAATTTTACACTTTAATTCCAGAAACCTTTTGTTTTTGTTTGCTATTTTTCAGGAGTCTTTACCCAGTCCTGAATTCAAAGAAAGAGAAATGCCTGAAGAATCCCTTGAGGTCAGATACACCCATTTTGTTTCAAGTAAGTTTGAGCCTTTGCTCAGTGTTTTAGGATATGTTTGGCTTGTGTGGTCTAAAAGTGATTAAATAACTGCTGAGCTTTAGATTAGAAGCAACAGAATAATATAAACAAGAATGTAAGGTCATGACATTCGGATAGAGAAAAAGCTTAAATTTTCTGAAACTTCTAATGATTCTTACTGAGCAACAGCCTTTGATAAAATCCCGCCACTGACACTTAATACTTATTGTAACCAGAATATGTTTTTTTGAGTAGAGTGCAGCTGTCCTTTGCTGATAGGGACATGTCAAAGAAGTCAGTTGAAGAACGGTTTGAATTTCTTTTCATCATCTAAGTGAGAGTGATGGATAGCAGGAAAGTGCTAAGGACAGATGAGGATGAAATTGTCCTTCCTTTTTGAACCTATATTCACCAGTGGCAAATCATTTTCCTAACTTTTTACCATTTGCTTTTTAAGCCAATAGCATAGGAGCACATGTTGGCACAATATATACACCATGTCATGGTGAGACCCTAGTTTATATCTGCCATTCCCTATAATTTAAATTCTTAGGAGCATGTACACTAACAGGGGAGTTCCTATGTTTCAAATTCTCAGGAGCCTATATACTGTCAGAGTACCTGCAGAGTGGAAGCATAGGAAACCTCTCACAGCACACATCTGGTGAAATCAAAACCAGCATTGACAGAGACGAGGGAGCAGCTTTTCTGACCAGTCTCCAAAAGGAAAAATCTAAGAACAACAACAACAACTTGTATTTCTATCACACCTTTAACATAATAAAAGGCATTTCACAGGAGCATTATAATACAAAATATGACACTGAACCACATAAGATATTAGAGCAGATGACCAAAAGCTCTGGTCAAAGAGGCAGGTTTTGAGGAGCATCATAAAGGAGGAAAGAGGGATAGAGAGTTGGAGAGGTTTAGGCAGGGAATTCCAGAATTGACAGATAAGGCAGCTGAAGACACAGCCACCAAAGGTGGAGCAATTAAAATTGGGGAAGTTCAAGAGACCAGCATTAGAGGAGTGTGCTGTGGGACTGGAGGAGATTACAGAGATAGGAAGGGACGAGGCCATGGAGGGATTTGAAAACAAGTGTTTTGCTTAACTGGGAGCCAAAGTAGGTCACTGAGTACGAAGGTGATGAGTGAACGGATTTGGTGCGATCTAGGACGGGAACAGCAGAGTTCTGGATGATGTCAGGTTTACGGAGGGTAGAGAGTCAGAAGCCAGCCAGGAGTGTGTTGGAATAGTCAAGTCTAAAGGTAAAAAGTTGTTAATCTGTGGATGCAAGCCTGATTGTAAAACTTGGAGCAAATTTGCTCATCTTCTAATTTAAGAACAAAGTTCAAAACTTTATTTCATTCACTTTCAAAAACCAATCGCAAATCCATGAATCGATTTGCCATCTGCCACCTTGATTTCAGAATTCAAAGTCCCTGAGTTGATATTCAATCAGATTATCACACTGCAGAAATAATGTTGTGTGTTGATTCAGTCCAGACTGGTAACTAGGTAAAAGCCTAAATCGATGATTTTGACGTTCTTTTAGAAATTCCATTCTACCACAATTAACTTTTTTTTAGATACTTCACCACTGGTCTCCCACTGTTGATCTGCACAAAATCTCCCACAGTTGATCTCTCATATCAGCGCTGAGGTGATCATACTACAATATTTCAGTTGTTAACAGCAATCAGGGTTTTACATTAATGGTGGTAAATCAGCATCACAGAGAAATGCATCACCATCTATCACCATTTCTTTAAGTGAGAAGTGGAGCAAGGGTTTTCTTTAATCTTGTTTTCCCCACCCTGCCCCCAGATTAAGTTGACTCGTTACTCTGACTCCATATGCACTGCCACTGCTAGATAGTGTTCAGGAGCCACCCCGGTGTGAGTACTCAGGCTTTGGGGCAATATCTGAAGAGTTTTTGTTACAGTTCTTTGAGCTCACTGTAGAGTCCTTGATTGTCGGTAGATCTTGCTTTTCGTTGGGGCTCAGTATTCTTCTTAAACCTTGTTCGCTATAGGAGATTTTTCTCTCTTGGGGTTCATGTGTCTTCAGTGGACTCAGAGGCTTGTGAGAAAGAGATGGGAGCAGACAGGAGAGATCTTCTCAGTCCAGGAGCAAAAGGTCATTCTGAGTTCAATCTCTCTGTGGTTAGTTCAAAAAAAACCCTGGAGCAGCCAGTTAGTCATGTGATCAGCTGGTCCAACCAGTCCTGGATTGTATCACCTTAGCAGTCTCTGGAATGCTCCCCTTACACACAATACCTGGTGAATGAGTTGTGGGTTGAATGAGTCAGGGAATGGTCCTTTGCACTTCCAAGCACGGTTTGTTAATATGAAAATGTATTTTCCAGCCACGGTGATCTGTTTAATAAGTCCTTTCCTCGCTCCAGCAACAGTTTAAAATCAATGTTCATGACAAAATTAATGTGCCTCATTCTTGGCCGGTGGGGGCCTCACATGACAGCAGAGTGACTGAAACCGACCCAATGGAGTTTCAGGAATATTTCATTACTAGAATGATTGGCTACACTGACATCACAAAGATATGTGGCAACAACCAGGCAGCGGTGCTGATACGCCACTAGGCGTTGCAAGATTCCACTTTTTTCTGAGTGACTTTTGCCCCTCCCCCCGACTTCCTAATTCACTTTTTTTTCTCTATTCACTTACATAAATAAAACAAAAAACATTATTCACCACCCACGCCCCCCCCCCCCACCTCCCCAGCGAACAGCTCATGGAAGAGTTGCTCTTCCTTTGTCCCGCCCTCATGGGCAGCTCCTCAATCAAATAAGTGAAAATAAAAGTGACCTGAGGTCCATTTCCAATTCAATTGATTGTGAGCCAAAGTTCAGTAAAGTGCAGTGAACCAGAGGTGTGATGACTTCACTGACAGATGAAATAGGACCATGGCTGAAGCACTGCTTGCTCCTCTTATCAAGGCAGCTCTTCTCCTTTGTAAACTGAACATTCCTTTATGACAGAGGCAATTTACTTTTACACTATATTTGTTTCATCTTACAGATGTTTTCGAAATAGTGACAGAAGAGAGTGCTTTGAAATAAATGGATAATGTTTGTACATTTAATACATTCCATAGATGGCTAACAGTTAAATGAGTCAAAATGAATAAAAGTGGAAATACCGAAGCCGGATGTTCAGATCCTTATTGACTTTTTTTGTTCATTTTGGCTTCATGGTTGCAATTAAATTCAGAAATAATTTAAAGAAGTTTTTTTCAGGATAAAGTTTCTGTATCATGTATTTTAGTAGTATCAGCATGACACCTTGGGTAGCCTCCATTGTAAATTTTGGGAAACATTGGATATTCTGTAATCAGTCAGTATTTATAGTCTGGGACCTGCAATCTTAGCCAAAATATCAACTGGAGCCAATCATTTTAATGCTTAGCTTATATCTTGCCATGATTGCCCGGTACAGTACTTGGCGACTAGCAGGATTTTGATCTGGAAGTATTGGTTGTGAAATTTCCACTTCAGGGCCCTAACTTCACCAGACATGCAGCAAAAGCTTGTTTACCTGCATAAATGGTGTTTCTGCCCCAATTCCTGTGAAGTTACAGGGACAGAGTGGGAGCAGCTCTGAGAAAATCCCAGTCATTGTCTGAGACACTCGGATCAACCCACACATAAGAAAGTTACAGGACTAGAAAAGGGTCTGCAGTCAATCATTGATCCCAAAATCTAATAACTCTCAATTGCGCACTGCCTTAAATAATCTGTCAAATTCTTCCACATTATCGGCCTCTCCCTGAACAATCCATTTGGCATTCAGCGCTTCCATTCTTCTAAACTTGAGTCCATACAGTAGAGGAAGAGGTCAGCATGTCAGACATCCCAAGGAAACTAATATTGAAGTGAGGTCAGGGACTCACCAAAATTAACAGAAGCAAAATAGCAGTAAAGAAAAAAGTAATGGCACCAAATTCCCAAGACCAGATAGTTTCCACTCAAGGGTTTTAAAGGACATAGGTGAGGACATTGCAGATGCCCTAATTATAACCTTCCAAAGGTCTCCTGATTCAGGAAACATTCTTTCAGATTGGAAAATTGTGCCTATCACTCCGCTATTTCAGAAAGGTGAGAGGAAAGCCAAGGAATTATAGACCAGTTAGCCTAACATCTGTTGTTGGGAAATTATTGGAGTTTATAATTAAGAATAGGGTAATTGAACACCTTGAAACTTTACAGTTATCAGAGACAACCAGCATGGATTTGTAAAGGGTAGGCCACACTCAACGAATCTGACTTTTAAAGAGGTGGCTAAAGGAGTGGCTAAAGGAGATCTATGGATCTTATTTATATGGACTTCCAGAAGGCATTTGATAAAGTTCTTCTTAAGAGTGTCATGATCCTTTTATTTTCTCCTCAAGAAATATTGCGGTACGCCTTTAAGGCTGTAAAAAGATCAGTACTGCTTTAAGGCATCAAGCTCCAGGGACTGTAAGCCAAAGTGCATTCTGGTTACCCAGCAACAACCATACAAATCGAGAAGAGACGAAATACAATGTTGTCGTTTGACTTTGAAACTGGCTGGCAGACACAGACAGTTGACACAACTGCATGCTAGCAGCTGAAGGGAGAAAGAAGCGCTCTCAGACCATTTAAACTGAAGGAAGAGAAGTTAGTTTATTATTCTCTCTCAAAATTCTAAAAACTCAAGCCAGATTAATTCCTTTAAAAAAAAACAAATTATTGATCCGCTGTGTTCATCGCTGCAAAGAAGAAAAGTTTAATGCTTCAAATGCTAAACTGAACTGCTAAATTCCTATCTCTGAAAGGACCATTTCCTCATCAGGCCTTGGAAGAGTGTAAGTGAACTTTGTATCAGAGGACCGTTCGTCAGGAAGCGTTATCTGCAAAGACGTTATTGTTATTTCTAGTTTTTTTAATAAACAATTAGTTTGTTGCTATCTAAAGATACCTGGTTTGGTGTGCCTCATTCGGGGGCGGGGGGGGGGTGGTTACTAGATTGTTTCAATTTGGCTACTGCCTTATTTGATTTGGAAAGCTTAAAGAAATGGATAATGCAACCTGTGGAGCGGCGGGACTGAATTGACAGTGCATTGCTTCCACCGCAATCAGAATCATATATTTTGATTGGATCCTTTGTCCTGAGCAGTTGTACCATAACAAGAGACTGTTCGCTCAAGTTGAAGCTCACGGAATTGAAGGCAAATTATTGACTGGCTCAGAAATTGGCTGAGCGCAGAAGCCAGAGAGTAGGGACAATGGACAGGTTCTCTAAACGGCAGGATGTGCAAGTATCTGTGCTGGGGTCTCAACTATTACGATATTTATTAATGAATTAGATGATGGGATAGAAAGCCAATATCCAAATATGCTGATGACACAAAAATGGGTGTCATTGAAAACAATGTAAATGGAAACGTAATATTGATAGGTTAAGTGAATGGGCAAAACTGTGGCAAATGGATTTCAATGTAGGCAAACATGAGGTCATCCACTTTGGACCTAGATGGTAAAAAGTTAAAAATAATGTATGTCCAAAGAGACTTGGGGATCCAGCTACAGAGATCATTAAAGTGACATGAACAGGTAGAGAAAATAATCAAAAAGGTTGATGGAATGCTGGCCTTTGTATCCAGAAGACTGAATACAAGACGGTAGGCGTCATGCTTCAGCTATACAAAGCCCTGGTTAGACCACACCTGGCGTTACTGTGAATAGTTCTGGGCACCACACCTTAGGAAGGGTATTGGCCTTGGAGGAAGCGCAGTGTAGATTTATCAGAATGATAAATTATGACAACAGATTACACGAGATAGGGTTGTATTCCCTGGAAGTTAAAAAGTTAAGGGATGGTTTTCTCAAAGGTTTGAAGATATTAAGGGGAACAGATAGAACAGATGGGAACCTGAGGGCAGTTTCAGATAGGACAATTTCAGGGCAGGGAACGGGAGGCAGAAAATTAGCAAGTGACTCTGAAAGACAGAAGAAGCAAAGGTTAGAAAGTGTGCAGTACAGGAATTTGGCTGTGTTAAAAGGTATTTACTTAAATGCAAGGAGTATAGTAAATAAAGCCAATGGTTAAGGAATCAGTAACAGCTGTGAGGAGGGATGATATGCTAAATGAATCATCAAATAAGGCCATATGAGTTGTGCTCAGAAATAAAAAAGTGGCAGCCACACCACTAGGAGTGTACTCTTGACCCTCAAATAGTGAGAGGGAGATAGAACAAATATGTAGGCAAATTTCAGAATGCAAAAACTATAGGGCAATAGTAGTTGGGGATTTCAACTACCCTAATATCAACTGGGATACAAACAGTGCGAAGGGCACAGAGGGAACAAAATTCCTGAACTGCATTCAAGAGAACTTTTTTAACCAGCACATAACAAGCCCAACGAGAGGGGGCGCAATTCTAGATTTAGTCTTCGGTAATGAAGCAGGGCAAATGGATGAAGTAGCAGTGGGTGATCATTTTGAAGATAGTGACCATAATACAGTAAGTTTTAGCATAATCATGGAAAAGGACAAAGATAAAACAGGAGTAAAAGTTCTAAATTGGGGCAAGGCAAATTTTACGAAACTGAGAGGTAATTGCAAAAGTGGACTGGATGCAGCTACTTGAAGGAAAATCAGTGGCAAACCAGTGGGAGGCATTCAAAAGCAAGATTCTACAGGCACAGTGTAGGCATGTCCCCTCAAAGATAAAGGATGGTACTGCCAAATCTAGAGCCCCCTGGTTATCTAGAAGCTTACAGGGTAAGTTAAAGTAGAAAAAGAAAGCTTATGACGATCACAAAAGTCTTAATACTTTAGAAAGCCTAGAGGAGTATAGAAAATACAAGGGTGAAGTATAAAAGAAAATTAGAAAAGCAAAGAGAGGACATGAAAAATTATTGGCAGGTAAAATCAAGGAAAACCCAAAGATGTTTTATCAGTACATTAAGAGCAAGAGGATAACTAAGGAAAGGGTAGGGCCTATCAGAGATGTACAAGGGAACTTATGCATGGATGTAGAAGATGTGGGCAGGGTTCTTAATGAGTTTTTTGTCTCTGAGTTCACAGAGGAGAGGGTTGATGCAGACATTGTAGTAAAAGAGGGGGAGTGTGAAATATTAGATACAATAAGCATATTGAGTGAGGAAGTACTAGAGGGTCTGTCAACCTTGAAAGTGAATAAATTGTCAGGGCCGGATGGATTGCATCCCAGGTTGTTAAAGGAAGCCAGGGAGGAAATAGCAGATGTGCTGAGGATCATCGTCAAATCCTCACTGGATACAGGTGAGGTGCCAGAGGATTGGAGGTCTGTGAACGTTATACCATTGTTTGAAAAGGGTGCAAGGGATTGGCCAAATAATTATTTGTCTGACCTTCATGGTGGGTAAATTATTAGAATCAATTCTGTGAGACAGGAAAAACTGCCACTTAGATAGGCACGGATTAATCAGGGATAGTCAGCATGAATTTGTTAAGGGAAGGTCATATCTTACTAACGTGATTGAATTTTTTGAGGAGTAACAAGAAGGATTGATGAGGGAAGTGCAGTGGGTGTGGTCTACATGGATTTTAGTAAGGCATTTGAGAAGGTCCCGCATGACAGACTGGCCAGAAAAATGAAAGCCCATGGGACACAAGGGAATGTGGCAGGGTGGATGCAAAATTGGCTCAGTGAGAGAAAACAAAGGGTAGTAGTTGATTGGTGTTTTTGTGAATGGAAAGCTGTTTCCAGTGGTGTTCCACAGGGCTCAGTGCTGGGTCCCTTGCTGTTTGTAGTATATATTCATGATTTGGACTTAAATGTGGGAGGCATGATTGGGAAATTTGCAGATGATACAAAAATTGGCCACGTAGCTCACAGTGAAGAGGATGGCTGTAGACTCCAGAATGATATCAATGGTTTGGTTGAGTGGGCGGAAAAGTGACAAACGGAATTCAATCCAGAGAAGTGTGAGGTAATGCATTTGGGAAGGGCAAATAAAGCAAGGAAATACACAATAAATGGGAGGATATTGAGAGGGGAAAGTGAGAGATCTTGGAGTGCATGTCCACCGGTCCCTGAAGGTGGCAGGACATGTAGATAGAGTAGTGAAGAAGGCATATGGAATGCTTTCCTTTATTGGCCAAGGTATAGAATACAAAAGCAGGGATGTAATGCAGTAAACTGTATAAAATGCCAGTTAGGCCACAGTTGGAGTATTGTGTACAGTTCTGGTCACCACATTACAGGAAGGACATAATTGCTCTGGAGAGAGTACAGAGGAGATTTACAATAATGTTGCCAGGGTTTGAAAGTTGCAGCTATGAGGAAAGATTGGATAGGCTAGGGTTGATTTCCTTAGAACAGAGGAAGCTGAGGGGTGACTTAATAGAGGTGTACAAAATTTTGAGGGGCCCAGATAGAGTAGACAGGAAGGATCTGTTTCCCCTAGTGGAGAGGTCAATTACCAGGGGGCACAGATTTAAGGTGATTGGTAGAAGGAATAGAACAAAGAACAAAGAACAAAGATAATTACAGCACAGGAACAGGCCCTTCGGCCCTCCAAGCCTGCGCCGATCCAGATCCTCTCTAAACATGTCGCCTATTTTCTAAGCTTCTGTATCTCTTTTCTTCCTGCCCATTCATGTATCTGTCTAGATACATCTTAAAAGACTCCATCGTGCCCGCATCTACCACCTCCGCTGGCAATGCGTTCCAGGTGCCCACCACCCTCTGCGTAAAGAACTTTCCACGCATATCCCCCCTAAACTTTTCCCCTTTCACTTTGAACTCGTGTCCTCTAGTAATTGAAACCCCCACTCTGGGAAAAAGCTTCTTGCTATCCACCCTGTCTATACCTCTCATGATTTTGTACACCTCAATCAGGTCCCCCCTCAACCTCCGTCTTTCTAATGAAAATAATCCTAATCTACTCAACCTCTCTTCATAGCTAGCGCCCTCCATACCAGGCAACATCCTGGTGAACCTCCTCTGCACCCTTTCCAAAGCATCCACATCCTTTTGATAATGTGGCGACCAGAACTGTACGCAGTATTCCAAATGTGGCCGAACCAAAGTCCTATACAACTGTAACATGACCTGCCAACTCTTGTACTCAATGCCCCGTCCGATGAAGGAAAGCATGCCGTATGCCTTCTTGACCACTCTATTTACCTGCGTTGCCACCTTCAGGGAACAGTGGACCTGAACACCCAAATCTCTCTGGACATCAATTTTCCCCAGGACTTTTCCATTTACTGTATAGTTCACTCTTGAATTGGATCTTCCAAAATGCATCACCTCGCATTTGCCCTGATTGAACTCCATCTGCCATTTCTCTGCCCAACTCTCCAATCTATCTATATTCTGCTGTATTCTCTGACAGTCCCCTTCACTATCTGCTACTCCACCAATCTTAGTGTCGTCTGCAAATTTGCTAATCAGTCCACCTATACTTTCCTCCAAATCATTAATGTATATCACAAACAACAGTGGTCCCAGCACGGATCCCTGTGGAACACCACTGGTCACACGTCTCCATTTTGAGAAACTCCCTTCTACTGCTACTCTCTGTCTCCTGTTGCCCAGCCAGTTCTTTATCCATCTAGCTAGTACACCTTGGACCCCAAGCGCCTTCACTTTCTCCATCAGCCTGCCATGGGGAACCTTATCAAACGCCTTACTGAAGTCCATGTATATGACATCGACAGCCCTTCCCTCATCAATCAACTTTGTCACTTCCTCAAAGAATTCTATTAAGTTGGTAAGACATGACCTTCCCTGCACAAAACCATGTTGCCTATCACTGATGAGCCCATTTTCTTCCAAATGGGAATAGATCCTATCCCTCAGTATCTTCTCCAGCAGCTTCCCTACCACTGACGTCAGGCTCACCGGTCTATAATTACCTGGATTATCCCTGCTACCCTTCTTAAACAAGGGGACAACATTAGCAATTCTCCAGTCCTCCGGGACCTCACCCGTGTTTAAGGATGCTGCAAAGATATCTGTTAAGGCCCCAGCTATTTCCTCTCTCACTTCCCTCAGTAACCTGGGATAGATCCCATCCGGACCTGGGGACTTGTCCACCTTAATGCCCTTTAGAATACCCAACACTTCCTCCCTCCTTATGCCGACTTGACCTAGAGTAATAAAACATCTGTTCCTAACCTCAACATCCGTCATGTCCCTCTCCTCGGTGAATACCGATACAAAGTACTCGTTTAGAATCTCACCCATTTTCTCTGAGTCCAAGCATAACATTCCTCCTTTGTCCTTTAGTGGGCCAATCCTTTCTCTAGATACCCTCTTTCTCCTTATATATGAATAAAAGGCTTTGGGATTTTCCTTAACCCTGTTTGCTAAAGATATTTCATGACCCCTTTTAGCCCTCTTAATTCCTCGTTTCAGATTGGTCCTACATTCCCGATATTCTTTCAAAGCTTCGTCTTTCATCAGCCGCCTAGACCTTATGTATGCTTCCTTTTTCCACTTAGCTAGTCTCACAATTTCACCTGTCATCCATGGTTCCCTAATCTTGCCATTTCTATCCCTCATTTTCACAGGAACATGTCTCCCCTGAACGCTAATCAACCTCTCTTTAAAAGCCTCCCACATATCACATGTGGATTTACCTTCAAACAGCTGCTCCCAATCTACATTTCCCAGCTCCTGCCGAATTTTGGTATAGTTGGCCTTCCCCCAATTTAGCACTCTTCCTTTAGGACCACTCTCGTCTTTGTCCAGGAGTATTTTAAAGCTTACGGAATTGTGATCACTATTCCCAAAGTAGTCCCCTACTGAAACTTCAACAACCTGGCCGGGCTCATTCCCCAACACCAGGTCCAGTATGGCCCCTTCCCGAGTTGGACTATTTACATACTGCTCTAGAAAACCCTCCTGGATGCTCCTTACAAATTCTGCTTCATCTGGACCTCTAACATTAAGCGAATCCCAGTCAATGTTGGGAAAATTAAAATCTCCTATCACCACCACCTTGTTGCTCCTACATCTTTCCATAATCTGTTTACATATTTGTACCTCTATCTCACGCTCGCTGTTGGGAGGCCTGTAGTACAGCCCCAACATTGTTACCGCACCCTTCCTATTTCTGAGTTCTGTCCATATTGCCTCACTGCTCGAGTCCTCCATAGTGCCCTCCTTCAGCACAGCTGTGATATCCTCTTTGACCAGTAATGCAACTCCTCCACCCCTTTTACCTCCCTCTCTATCCCGCCTGAAGCATCGATATCCTGGGATATTTAGTTGCCAATCATGCCCTTCCCTCAACCAAGTCTCAGTAATAGCAATAACATCATACTCCCAGGTACTAATCCAAGCCCTAAGTTCATCTGCCTTACTAACTACACTTCTTGCATTAAAACAAATGCACCTCAGACCACCAGTCCCTTTATATTCATCATCTGCTCCCTGCCTGCTCTTCCCCTTAGTCACACTGACTTCATTATCTAGTTTCTTACAGGCTTTTGTTACTACCTCCTTACTGTCAACTGACCTCAATTGGTTCCCATCCCCCTGCCACCTTAGTTTAAACCCTCCCCAACAGCGTTAGCAAAAGCACCTCCAAGGACATTGGTTCCAGTCCGGCCCAGGTGTAGACCGTCCAATTTGTAATAGTCCCACCTCCCCCAGAACCGGTCCCAATGTCCCAAAAATCTGAACCCCTCCTTCCTGCACCATCTCTCAAGCCACGCATTCATCCTGACTATTCTTTCATTTTTACTCTGACTATCACGTGGCACTGGTAGTAATCCTGAGATTACTACCTCTGAGGTCCTACTTTTTAACTTGGCTCCTAACTCCCTAAACTCTGCTTGTAGGACCTCATCCCGTTTTTTACCTATATCATTAGTGCCTATGTGCACAATGACAACTGGCTGTTCACCCTCCCCCTTTAGAATGTTCTGCAGCCGATCTGAGACATCCCTGACCCGTGCACCTGGGAGGCAACATACCATTCGGGAGCCTCGTTTTCGACCACAGAACCGCCTGTCTACTCCCCTTACAATCGAATCCCCTACGACTATAGCCCTTCCACTCTTTTTCCCGCCCTTCTGAGCAGCAGAGCCAGCCACGGTGCCATGGACCTGGCTACTGCTGCCTTCCCCTGGTGAGCCATCTCCCTCAACAGTATCCAAAACGGTATACTTGTTTTGGAGGGAGATGACCGCAGGGGACTCCTGCGCTGCCTTCCTGCTCTTTCTCTGCCTTTTGGTCACCCATTCCCTTTCTCCCTCAGCAATCCTAATCTGCGGTGTGACCAATTCACTAAACGTGCTATCCACGACCTCCTCAGCATCGCGCATGCTCCAAAGTGAGTCCATCCGCAGCTCGAGAGCCATCATGCGGTCTAACAAGAGCTGCAGCTGGACACACTTCCTGCACGTGAAGGAGTCAGGGTCATCAGCCATGTCCCTGAGCTCCCACATTGAGCAAGAGGAGCATGATACGGGTCTGAGATCTCCTGCCATTTTTTAATCTTAAGTTTAAACTTAGTTAAATGAAAAAGGAACGAAAAGTTTTTACCAATCACAATGAAACCAGAGAAATCGAAAAGCCTTACCTTATAAACACCCCACCGAGTCCTTTTTTTTTTTGGTTAGAGGAGGAGGGCGGGTGGGAGACACTACAAGTGTGGTGTCTCGGGTTCAGAAACCGCCCAAATATATAGTGTTTTACTTACCCAGCAGCCCCCTGGCCTCCGCCGAAAAACAAAAGGAAATTAAATTTACTTTCAAACTGACTTTCCCAGCTGCTCACTCGCTCACACGCTGCTCCCGAAAAAGCTGCTGCACTGAAAGGAAAGTTATTTTAAACCGCCCAAATATATAGTGTTTTACTTACCCAGCAGCCCCCTGGCCTCCGCCGAAAAACAAAAGGAAATTAAATTTACTTTCAAACTGACTTTCCCAGCTGCTCACTCGCTCACACGCTGCTCCCGAAAAAGCTGCTGCACTGAAAGGAAAGTTATTTTAAACCGCCCAAATATATAGTGTTTTACTTACCCAGCAGCCCCCTGGCCTCTGCCGAAAAACAAAAGGAAATTAAATTTACTTTCAAACTGACTTTCCCAGCTGCTCACTCGCTCACACGCTGCTCCCGAAAAAGCTGCTGCACTGAAAGGAAAGTTATTTTAAACCGCCCAAATATATAGTGTTTTACTTACCCAGCAGCCCCCTGGCCTCCGCCGAAAAACAAAAGGAAATTAAATTTACTTTCAAACTGACTTTCCCAGCTGCTCACTCGCTCACACGCTGCTCCCGAAAAAGCTGCTGCACTGAAAGGAAAGTTATTTTAAACCGCCCAAATATATAGTGTTTTACTTACCCAGCAGCCCCCTGGCCTCCGCCGAAAAACAAAAGGAAATTAAATTTACTTTCAAACTGACTTTCCCAGCTGCTCACTCGCTCACACGCTGCTCCCGAAAAAGCTGCTGCACTGAAAGGAAAGTTATTTTAAACCGCCCAAATATATAGTGTTTTACTTACCCAGCAGCCCCCTGGCCTCCGCCGAAAAACAAAAGGAAATTAAATTTACTTTCAAACTGACTTTCCCAGCTGCTCACTCGCTCACACGCTGCTCCCGAAAAAGCTGCTGCACTGAAAGGAAAGTTATTTTAAACCGCCCAAATATATAGTGTTTTACTTACCCAGCAGCCCCCTGGCCTCTGCCGAAAAACAAAAGGAAATTAAATTTACTTTCAAACTGACTTTCCCAGCTGCTCACTCGCTCACACGCTGCTCCCGAAAAAGCTGCTGCACTGAAAGGAAAGTTATTTTAAACCGCCCAAATATATAGTGTTTTACTTACCCAGCAGCCCCCTGGCCTCTGCCGAAAAACAAAAGGAAATTAAATTTACTTTCAAACTGACTTTCCCAGCTGCTCACTCGCTCACACGCTGCTCCCGAAAAAGCTGCTGCACTGAAAGGAAAGTTATTTTAAACCGCCCAAATATATAGTGTTTTACTTACCCAGCAGCCCCCTGGCCTCCGCCGAAAAACAAAAGGAAATTAAATTTACTTTCAAACTGACTTTCCCAGCTGCTCACTCGCTCACACGCTGCTCCCGAAAAAGCTGCTGCACTGAAAGGAAAGTTATTTTAAACCGCCCAAATATATAGTGTTTTACTTACCCAGCAGCCCCCTGGCCTCCGCCGAAAAACAAAAGGAAATTAAATTTACTTTCAAACTGACTTTCCCAGCTGCTCACTCGCTCACACGCTGCTCCCGAAAAAGCTGCTGCACTGAAAGGAAAGTTATTTTAAACCGCCCAAATATATAGTGTTTTACTTACCCAGCAGCCCCCTGGCCTCCGCCGAAAAACAAAAGGAAATTAAATTTACTTTCAAACTGACTTTCCCAGCTGCTCACTCGCTCACACGCTGCTCCCGAAAAAGCTGCTGCACTGAAAGGAAAGTTATTTTAAACCGCCCAAATATATAGTGTTTTACTTACCCAGCAGCCCCCTGGCCTCTGCCGAAAAACAAAAGGAAATTAAATTTACTTTCAAACTGACTTTCCCAGCTGCTCACTCGCTCACACGCTGCTCCCGAAAAAGCTGCTGCACTGAAAGGAAAGTTATTTTAAACCGCCCAAATATATAGTGTTTTACTTACCCAGCAGCCCCCTGGCCTCCGCCGAAAAACAAAAGGAAATTAAATTTACTTTCAAACTGACTTTCCCAGCTGCTCACTCGCTCACACGCTGCTCCCGAAAAAGCTGCTGCACTGAAAGGAAAGTTATTTTAAACCGCCCAAATATATAGTGTTTTACTTACCCAGCAGCCCCCTGGCCTCCGCCGAAAAACAAAAGGAAATTAAATTTACTTTCAAACTGACTTTCCCAGCTGCTCACTCGCTCACACGCTGCTCCCGAAAAAGCTGCTGCACTGAAAGGAAAGTTATTTTAAACCGCCCAAATATATAGTGTTTTACTTACCCAGCAGCCCCCTGGCCTCCGCCGAAAAACAAAAGGAAATTAAATTTACTTTCAAACTGACTTTCCCAGCTGCTCACTCGCTCACACGCTGCTCCCGAAAAAGCTGCTGCACTGAAAGGAAAGTTATTTTAAACCGCCCAAATATATAGTGTTTTACTTACCCAGCAGCCCCCTGGCCTCCGCCGAAAAACAAAAGGAAATTAAATTTACTTTCAAACTGACTTTCCCAGCTGCTCACTCGCTCACACGCTGCTCCCGAAAAAGCTGCTGCACTGAAAGGACACAAGGGAGCAGTGGCTGCTGCCAATACTGCAGAGGCCTTGGACCCAGGCCCAGTGCTGGAGCCGGATCTAAGGTAAGGGAGGCGGGGTCGACGGAGCCAGACTGGCAGGTCCCAGCGAGAGGTGGGGGGAGGGTAGGTGTTTAGCATAGGTGGAGGGGGTTCAATTTGATACAGGGATGGTGGAGACCCTCCATGGGCCACAGAGAAGGCCCCCTCCCCAAGCCCACAGGGAGGTTGCATCATTTTACTGGGCAACTTCCCCGTGTGGCAGAGGTCCCCTGCTACTGGTTAAATTCCAGCAGTGAAAGGAAGAGGCCCTGAAGTGGCCATTAATAGGCCACTTACGAGCCTCAATTGGCCTCTTGGTGGGAAGGCCATCGTCGGCCTATCCCATCCCCAACAAAATTGCCTTGCAACGGGGGAGGCGGTGGACCCTTCACCCACCCTCCACCCCCCCCCACCCCCCCTCCCCACCGGCCTCCCTTCACAATTCTATAGGGCCCCCATTCCGCCTCCAAACTCATCTTAGGGAGCACCATAAAATTCAGCCCAGACCAGAATTGTACATAATACTCTAGGTGTGGTCACACCAAGTGCCATGTACAGACTTACTTTCATCTCGTGGAAGTTCTGCTACTTTTACCTATACATCGCAAGATCTGACTGAAAAAACAGAAAATACTGGAAATACTCAGTTGGTATGTGGAAAGAAAAGTAGAATTAACATTTCACCTGGATGATTTTTCATCAAGATCTGACTAGCTTTCCTGACCACTAGTGCACATTATACCTTTGGTTTCCGTGAGGTACCCACCAATATTCCCTGATTCCTCTTCTGTGTGCTGCCCTGCAGCCTACAACCACTTAATTATTTTTCCTCATTGCTTATCTCCCTTCCCTAGACCTATTATCTTGCATTAACCTGCAGTAAATATCTTTTGTCATTCATCAACCTACCTATCCAGCTCAGTTTGCATTGGGTTTACTGGTTCCCACCTCCTTAATATTGTGCTAACTGGAAACTTAGACCCATCCCCAGCCCCAAACCATTTATTTACATAGTGAACAGTAATGGCTCAGAGTTGGTTCTTGTACCATCCCACCAGTAACTCCTTGACATGTTGACCCAATTCCATTTATGATTCCCTTTCACTCATCTCAGAAGCTTGCTTCCTATTCTATATCTTCCAACCTACCTTTCCAAGAATTTGACCCAGCTACACTGAAGGAACTACTGTCCATCGAAAGTATGTGGGCAAGTGCAAGTCTATTGAATGTCTGGTGTCGTTAGCATGCCGCTGAGAGCAAAATCTTGCCCATTAGTCTGAGTTCCAAACTTGACTTTAAGTCAACAAGAGTTGCCTATTAGTTCACTGTACCACCCTGTGACTGCTTTCCTCTCGCCACCGCCACCCGCCCCCCCCACCTTTCCTACATCATAGTTGAATTGCTTCTCAGTACATGATCAACAACGGGATGAAGTCATTGCACCACAAATTGTATTTGCCCTGGCATATAGTTCAACTGAACATTAAAACAAACATGTAGTGTAATCAGATTGGCTGCAGTAAATGTAGTTTTCTGAATGTTTGTTTTTTGCAATATTATAAATTATTAGAGCCACACATTGTACCAGCATATTGCCCCACACCCAAAAGCCTCTTAAGAATACTAGCTGCTGTATATACTTACTGAAAAAAGTAGCTCTGCCAATTATCTATTGTGGCAGATTTTGCTGAAACAATTACAGCATCTGAATAGTGCACTCTGCTATTAATGGACAGATCAACGATCAATTTGTAGTGAGAGAGAGTGAGGGAGAGATACCTGCATTGCAAATTTTCCACGAGTTGCTAGCTGATTTGTGCCACTCTGCCATGAGCTTCTCGAAAATGGCATTTCACCCTTAACCTCCCCGTGATTTTCCCCGTGAAGTTGCTGCATTCGCAATTCACCGTCCATTAAACTCCCCACCATGATTTGAAGAAAAGCAGGGGATTTCTCCCTCAATGAACATCACTAAAAACCACTAATTATCCTTATTACATTGCTATTTGTGGGATTTTGCTGCGTGCAAATTCACTGCCGCATTTTCTACATTACAACAATGATTACAGCCGGAATTTTATGTCGAGGTGGAGGCCCCGCCCATCAGCTAGAAAGTCGGGGGCGAGCCCGCCTCCACCAGACCTGGAAGCCACACTGTAATTTTACGTAGCCCAGCCCCTAATTGGCCTTGGGCGAGACTTCCGCCCCTCTGAGGCAGGAGGTCCCACCTCCATGAGCTGGTGGCCAATCAGCAGGCCGGCAGCTCTTCAGTCCCAGCAGCGTCACTGGCAGCAGTGGCCACTACTGGGACTGCATTCAGCGAGAGAAGCAGCGATGGAAGTGGTCCTGGAATTAAGGTAAGTATATGGGGCCTCACCAGGGACAATTGGCTGGGCCACGGTGAGACGGGGAGTGGGGGGGAGGGTCAGTTGAGAGGGGTGTTGAGGTGCTCCAGTGGGTCTGTTAGTGCTGTGGGGTGTGGTGGGCCCTCAGTGGGGCCTGATCAGGAGGTTCCCCCCTTACCGAGATCTGGCGGTCTCCCCATGTGGCAGATGGCCCTCCCAGGTCACGTAAAATGCCAGCACCCCCGCCTCCCACTCAATTTTATACCCCCATCCCCCTCGCTTCCAGCTCACTTCCTGCCTGCTTCTTCAGGCAGCGTAAAATTCCAGACTAGATTTCAAAAGTACTTCATTATCTGTAAAGAATGTTGAGATGTCCCGAGGTTCTGAAAGGTGCAATATAAATGCCAGTCCTTTCTTTCTTTTCTTCCTTCTTCAGTATGTCATTTGGAATATCTAACCTGTGGCCTCATTGATAGGACTCAAATTGAAAACTCACTGTGATAACTGCAGGACTTGAGCACAAAAATCAAGGCAATCAAAAGGTAGAGGGGTGGCTCTGTAAATTAATGGCATTAGCACAGTAGAGAGGGATGACCTAAATTCAGGAGAGCAGGATGTAGAAGCAGGGTAGAGATGAGAAATTATAAAGGCAAGAAGTCACTTGTGAGAGTGGGGTACAGGGCACCTAACGTGAACCACACTGTAGGATGGGGTATAAAGGAAGAAATAATGGAAGCTTATCAGAAAGGTACGGCAATAATCATGGGGGATTTTAACCTACATATAGACTGGAAAAATCAGATGGACAGAGGTAGCCTAGATGAAGAGTACATAGAATGTTTTCGGGACAATTTCTTGGAACAATAATTTCTGGAGCCAACCAGAGAGCAGGCTATACTAGACCTGGTATTGTGCAACGAGTTAGGATTAATTAATGACCTCATTGTAAAGGTGCCCCTAGGTAGCAGTGATCAAAATATGATTGAAATTTACATTCAGTTTGAGGGAGGGAAGAATGGGTCCAAGACTAGAATTTTAAACTTAAATAAGGGCAATTATGAGGGCATGAAAGCAGAGCTAGCTAAAGTGAGCTGGCAAATTAGGTGAAGGGATAGGTCAATAGAGATGCAATGGCAGACATTTAAGGGGATATTTCAGAATAGATACATTCCAATGAGAAAGAAAAATCCCGCCATTCGTGGTTAACTAAAAAAGTTAAAGATAGTATCAAACTTAAAGTATAAAGTATAAACTTATAAGTATAAACTTAAGTATGACAGGTAAGGCAGATGAATTTAGAGCTTGGATTAGTACTTGGAACTATGATGTTGTTGCTATTACAGAGACTTGGTTGAGGGAAGGACAGGATTGGCACCTAAATGTTCCGGGATTTAGAAGCTTCAGGCGGGGTAGAGGGGATGTAAAAGGGGTGGGGGAGTTGCATTACTGGTTAAGGAGAATGTCACAGCTGTACTGCGGGAGGTCTCCTCAGAGGGGTCATGCAGCGAGGCAATATGGGTGGAGCTCAAGAATAGGAAGGGTGCAGTCACGATGTTGGGGGTTTACTACAGGCCTCCCAACAGCCAGCGGGAGGTAGAGGAGCAGATATGTAGACAGATTTTGGAAAGATGTAAAAGTAACAGGGTTGTAGTGGTGGGTGAGTTTAACTGGACCTGGTATTGGGGAATGAGCCCGGCCAAGTGGTCGAAGTCTCAGTAGGGGAGCATTTCGGGAACAGTGACCATAATTCCGTAAGTTTTAGTACTTGTGGATAAGGATAAGAGTAGTCCTCGGGTGAAGGTGCTAAATTGGGGGAAGACTAATTATAACAATATTAGGCAGGAGCTGAAGAATTTAGATTGGGGGCGGCTGTTTGAGGGTAAAACAACATCTGACATGTGGGACAAAAACAAGAAATGCTGGAATCACTCAGCAGGTCTGGCAGCATCTGTGGAAAGAGAAGCAGAGTTAACGTTTCGGGTCAGTGACCCTTCTTCGGAACTGACAAATATTAGAAAAGTCACAGATTATGAGCAAGTGAGGTGGGGGTGGGGCAAGAGATAACAAAGGAGAAGGTGCAGATTGGACCAGGCCACATAGCTGACCAAAAGGTCATGGAGCAAAGGCAAACAATATGTTAATGGTGTGTTGAAAGACAAAGCATTAGTACAGATTAGGTGTGAATACACTGAATATTGAACAGCAGCAAGTGCAAACCTGAAAAAAAAACCTGAAAAAAACAGTCGGTAAGCAAACTGAACAAACTAAGATGAAATGAAATAAATGCAAAAAAAGATTGTAAAAAATGTAAAAAAGAATGTAAAAAAAGGAAGAAAAAATAACTAAAAATGAAAGTAAAATGGGGAGCTGTCATGCTCTGAAATTATTGAACTCAATGTTCAGTCCGGCAGGCTGTAGTGTGCCTAATCGGTAGATGAGATGCTGTTCCTTGAGCTTGCGTTGATGTTCACTGGAACACTGCAGCAATCCCAGGACAGAGATGTGAGCATGAGAGCAGGTGGGAGTGTTGAAATGGCAAGCAACCGGAAGCTCAGGGTCCTGCTTGCGGACTGAGCGGAGATGTTCCGCAAAGCGGTCACCCAGTCTGCGCTTGGTCTCCCCAATGTAGAGGAGACCACACTGTGAGCAGCGAATACAGTACACTACATTGAAAGAAGTACAAGTAAATCGCTGCTTCACCTGAAAGGAGTGTTTGGGGCCTGGGATAGTGAGGAGAGAGGAGGTAAATGGGCAGGTATTGCACCTCCTGCGATTGCAGGAGAAGGTGCCCTGGGACGGGGACGAGGTGGTGGGGGTAATGGAGGAGTGGACCAGGGTGTCGCGGAGGGAACGATCCCTTCGGAATGCTGACAGGGGAAGGGAGGGGAAGATGCGACTGGTAGTGGCATCACGCTGGAGGTGGCGAAAATGGCGGAGGATTATCCTTTGGATATGGAGGCTGGTGGGATGAAAAGTGAGGACAAGGGGAACCCTGTCACGGTTCTGGGAGGGAGAGGAAGGGGTGAGGGTAGAGGTGCGGGGAATGGGTCGGACACGGTTGAGGGCCCTGTCAACCACAGTGGGGGGAAGTCCTCGGTTGAGGAAAAAGGAGGTCATATCAGAAGCACCGTCATGGAAGGTAGCATCATCAGAGCAGATGCGTCGGAGACGGAGAAACTGGGAGAATGGAATGGAGTCCTTACAGGAGGTAGGGTGTGAAGAAGTGTTGTCGAGGTAGCTGTGGGAGTCGGTGGGCTTATAATGGAGACAGAGAAGTCGAGGAAGGGAAGGGAAGTGTCAGAGATGGACCATGTAAAGGTGAGAGAAGGGTGGAAATTGGAAGCAAAGTTGATAAAGTTTTCTAGTTCGGGGCGGGAGCAGGAAACGGCACCGATACAGTCATCAATGTACCGGAAAAAGAGTTGGGGGAGGGGGCCGGAGTAGGACTGACATGTGGGAGTATTTCAAACGTCAGTTGATTAGAATCCAGGACCGGCATGATCCTGTGAGGAAGAAGGATAAGTTTGGCAAGTTTCGGGAACCTTGGATAACGCGGGATATTGTGCGCCTAGTCAAAAAGAAAAATGAAGCATTCATAAGGGCTAGAAGGCTGGGAACAGATGAAGCCCTTGAGGAATATAAAGAAAGTAGAAGGAACTTAAGCAAGGAGTCAGGAGGGCTAAAAGGGGTCATGAAAAGTCATTGGCAAACAAGATTAAGGAGAATCCCAAGGCTTTTTATACGTATATAAAGAGCAAGAGGGTAACCAGGGAAAGGGTTGGCCCATTCAAGGACAGAGGAGGGAATCTATGTGTGGAGCCAGAGGAAATGGGCGAGGTACTAAATGAGTACTTTGCATCAGTATTCACCAAAGAGAAGGACTTGGTGGATGATGAGCCTAGGGAGGGGAGTGTAGATAGTCTGGATCATGTCATTATCAAAAAGGAGGAGGTGTTGGCGTCTTGAAAAGCATTAAGGTAGATAAGTCCCCCGGGCCTGGTGGGATCTACCCCAGAATACTAAGGGAGGCAAGGGAAGAAATTGCTGGGGCCTTGACAGAAATCTTTGCATCCTCATTGGCTACAGGTGAGGTCCCAGAGGACTGGAGAATAGCCAATGTTGTTCCTTTGTTTAAGAAGGGTAGCAAGGATAATCCAGGAAATTATAGGCCGGTGAGCCTTACGTCAGTGGTAGGGAAATTATTAGAGAGGATTCTTCGGGACAGAATTTACTCCCATTTGGAAACAAATGAACTTATTAGCAAGAGGCAGTATGGTTTTGTGACGGGGAGGTCATGTCTCACTAACTTGATTGAGATTTTTGAGGAAATGACGAAGATAATTGATGAAGGAAGGGCAGCGGATGTTGTCTATATGGACTTCAGTAAAGCCTTTGACAAAGTCCCTCATGGCAGACTGGTACAAAAGGTGAAGTCACACGGGATCAGAGGTGAGCTGGCCAGATGGATACAGAACTGGCTCGGTCATAGAAGACAGAGGGTAACAATGGATGGGTGTTTTTCTGAATGGAGGGATGTGACTAGTGGTGTTCCGCAGGGATCAGTGCTGGGACCTTTGCTGTTTGTATTATATATAAATGATTTGGAGGAAAGTGTAGCTGGTCTGATTAGTAAGTTTGCGGACGACACAAAGGTTGGTGGAGTTGCGGATAGTGATGAGGATTGTCAGAGGATACAGCAGGATATAGATCGGTTGGAGACTTGGGCGGAGAAATGGCAGATGGAGTTTAATCCGGACAAATGTGAGGTAATGCATTTTGGAAGATCTAATACAGGTATATACAGTAAATGGCAGAACCCTTAGGACTGTTGACAGGCAGAGAGATCTGGGCGTACAGGTCCACAGGTCACTGAAAGTGGCAACGCAGGTGGATAAGGTAGTCAAGAAGGCATATGGCATGCTTGCCTTCATCGGTCGGGGCATAGAGTATAAAAATTGACAAGTCATGCTGCAGCTGTACAGAACCTTAGTTAGACCACACTTGGAATATTGCGTGCAATTCTGGTTACCACACTACCAGAAGGACGTGGAGGCTTTGGAGAGGGTACAGAAGAGGTTTACCAGGATGTTGTCTGGTCTGGAGGGCATTAGCAATGAGTAGAGGTTGGGTAGATATTTTAAAAAGAAACGAGTTAACAAAGTGAGTATTGGTCCTATAGAAAGTGAGTCTGGGGAATTAATAATGAATAATAAAGAAATTCAGATGAAATTGCATCTGTCTTCACTATAGAGGATACAGGTAACATCCCAGAAATAGCTGTAAATCAGGAAATGAATGGGAGGGAACTCAAGAAAATTACAATCACCAGGGAAGTGGTACTGAACAAATTGTTGGAGCTGCGGGCTGACAAGTCCCTGAGTCCTGATGGACTTCATCCGAGGGTCTTAAAAGAAGTGACTAGTGAGTTAGTTGATGCGTTGGTCTTAATTTTCCAAAATTCCCTTGATTCAGGGAAGGTTCCATTAGATTGGAAAATAGCAAATGTAACTCCTTTATTCAAAAAGGGAGGGAGACAGAAAGCAGGAAACTACAGGCCAGTTAGCTTAACATCTGTCTTCGGGAAAATGTTAGAATCTATTACGAAAGATGTTATAGCAGGGCACTTAGAAAAATTGAAGGTAATCAGACAGAGTCAACATGGTTTTGTGAAAGGGAAATCATGTTTAACCAATTTATTGGAGTTCTTTGAGAGAGTTTCTGACATGCAGGCCCCCACCTGCCAAGAATGAAGCATATTAATTTCTCCACATGGACATTAAATTTCAAATTGTTGCTGTTACAAGGACTGCCACACCTTGGCTGGAAAAAAACATTTCCATACTAAAGACATTGAAGGCAGGGAAGTCCATTCCATTCCCTGCTAAGATTTACTAAAAAAGTTAAAGATAGTATCAAACTTAAAGAAAAAGCATATATTTGCACAAAGATGGGTGGCAGGTCAGAAGATTGGACAGAATATAAAAACAGCAAAGAATGACTAAAAGATTGATAAGGAAGGAAAAATTAGAGTATGAGAAAAAGCTAGCTAGACATATAAAGACAGATAGTCAGAGTTTCTGTAGATATTTAAAAAGGAAAAGCATTAACAATGTGAGCATTGGTCCTATAGAAATACACAGAGCTAAGACGTGGTCAGACCAGTTAGTCACATGACTAACCTGCTTGGCAACCTGTGGGTTTCTGAATTGTACAGTTTAACTGAGAGCCTGCAGAAAGCAGAATGCCTCTGGACTGAAGCAGACCTCCTCTTCTGTCTGTCTGCTCCCATCTCTTTCTCACGGCACTCCAAAACCCACTAAAGACACATGAACCCGAAGAGAGAAAAGTCTCCTACAGTGAACAAGGTTTAAGAAGAATAGTGGGCCCCAACAAAAAGCAAGATCTACCTACAATCAAGAACTCTACTGCGAGCTCGCAGCACAGTAGCAAAAAACCCTCTTCAGTTATTGTCTCAAACTTTTCCACATTATTTTTTTTCTACTCTTTTCTGTCTCTATTTGCATGTGTGTATCGCCTATGCATGTTAGCGTGGGTGCGTTGTGTATCCAGAGGCATCAACCGTATTAGAGTTTAAGTTTAATAAATTTCAACTTTTCTTCTTTAAACCTAAGAAAGCCTGTTTGTGCTGGTTTCTTTGCCTTATAATTGGAAAGCGGTGAACAAGGATTCACCAAGGGGGAGCTCAAAACAGTGTGTTTAAAAATAAACCCTGTTACAATAAGACCAGGTGAAGGCTGAAAGGGAACCCTAGACCTCTTTCTCACCAGGTCATAACAGCTACATGTGCTGTGGAAGAAGGTGAACCGGTGGAGGTATTGTACTTAGATTTCCAGAAGCTATTTGATAAGGTGCCACATCAAAGGTTACTGCAAAAAATTACATTTCATGGTGTAGAGGGTAACATATTGGCATGGATAGAATATTAGCTAACTGACAGGAAACAGAGAGTAGGCATAAATGGGTCATTTTCTCATTGGCAAGACATAACAAGTGGTGTGCCACAGGGATCAGTGCTGGGGCCTCAACTTTTTACAATCTATACAAATGACTTAGATGAAGGGACCGAAGGTATGGTTGCTAAATTTGCTGATGACACAAAGATAGGTAGGAAAGTAGGTTGTGAAGAGAACATAAGGAGGCTATAAAGGGATATACATAGGTGAGTGGGCAAAGATCTAGCAAATGGAGTATAATGTGGGGAAAATGTGAAATTGTCCATTTTGGCAGGAAGAATAAAAAAAGAAGCATATTATTTAGATGGTGAGAGATTGCAGAGCTCTGAGATGCAGAGGGAATCTGGGTCTCCTAGTGCATGAATTGCAAAAGATTAGTATGCAGGTACAGCATATAATTAGGAAAGCTGATAGAATGTTACTGTTTATTGCAAGGAGAATTGAATACAAAAGCAGGGAGGTTATGCTTCAGCTTTACAGGGCATTTAGTGAGAACATATCTGGAGTACTGTGTACAGTACTGGTCTCCTTATTTAAGGAAGGATGTAAATACATTGGAAGCAGTTCAGAGAAGGTTTACTAGACTAATACCTGGAATGGTCGGGCTGTCTTATGATGAAAGATTGGACAGGCTAGGCTTGTATCCGCTGGAATTTAGAAGAGTAAGAGGCGACTTGATTGAAACATAAGATCCTGAGGGGTCTTGACAGGGTGGATGTGGAAAGGATGTTTCACCTTGTGGGAGAATCTAGAACTAGGGGTCACTGTTTAAAAATAAGGGGTCACCCAGTTAAGACAGAGATGAGGAGAAATTCTTTCTCTCAGAGGGTCATGAGTCTTTGGAATTCTCTTCCTCAAAAAAAGGTGGAAGCAGAGACTTTGAATATTTTTAAGGCAGCGGTGGACAGATTCTTGATAAGCAAGGGGGTGGAACGTTATCGGGGATAGGTGGAAATGTGGAGTAATCAGTTCAGCCATGAACTTATTGAATGGCGAAGCAGGGTCAAGGGGCCGAGTGGCCTACTCCCGCTCCTAATTCGTATGTTCATGTGTTCTGAGCCCCAGTGCAGCTCTGAGGGAGTGCTGCACTATCGGAGGTGTTGTCTTTCAGATGAGACACTAAACGGAGACCCTGCCTACCCTCTCAGGTGGGCATAATAGATCCCATGGCACGATTCCTCAGAAGAGCAGGGGAGTCTGCCCTGCCTCCTGGCCAATATTTAACCCTCAATCAATATCACAAAAACAGACAAATCCAGGTGATTGCAGCGGTGTGTAAAGTTGTAAACTCAATGTGAGCGCCTGTATACTTCAAACATCAGGGCTTTATTTGTCTTCATTTTTTTTAAGATCGTTCTGTATCTACAACAAACTTTGGGGGCATGAAATTCAGTTATGTAGCACCATTTCTAGTGGCAATATGGAGGCCTAAGTGAACTTCTCATGCACGCAATCTGCCGCTGGTTGCATCCCGTGCGGCCCACATGGTGTTAGTGAATTGGAGTGGCACATGCCACATCATATCAATGCTCCGAATGGTTTGATGCAATGCCGAGATATCAAAATTGGTCAACGCACGTATAGGCAGCGTCTTCCTTATTGTCCTGAAACAACAAGCTTTATGAAGCAAGATGGGCCCTGTTCTGGGGTTAGTTAAAGGGACACTCAGCAAGCTTCATTTGAGGTCATTGTGACTTACTTGTCCTGAAGCAAAGTTTGTGGAAGAACTGTGGTGACTTACTGGAGCAATTTTGAAGTAGCAGTGCATTGCATAGGTCTGGGGGCAGTGGTTGCAGCGACATTTTTCTCTGCAACATGAGCAGAACATGCCCAGGAGGAGGCAGAGAGGAGAAACTTTGTGAGGAGGGAGAAGGCGAGCTCTCCATAGAAGACCCTACCCACAAAGGGTCTTTCAGGAGCACCATGAGTCAGCAGCAGTGCCTGAACAGACTACAACACGCAAAGGAGATCCTCATGGTTGCTGACTTTCAGTGGGGGAGACTGCAGATGGCCTTGCAGGATTGAGACATTAGGAATCTGTGCTGCAGTGGAAGCTGAGACAGCAGCTGGCAGACGCTCCATCAGGGCTTGGTCTGGCAATGCTGTCATGGAGGTGCCGACCACTTCCACAGTGGAAAGGATGGGTCCAAGTTCTGCGCTGTGCTGGGCTCCTCCATGCTCCTCAGCAGTAACTATAGGCTATCTGGCAGGCTGCCAATGCACCAAGCATCTAGTGTGCATCATCAGCCTTTTCCTGTAATCCACCCCAACGAGGTCCTTATCTGAGCCCCCTGCAGCAGAACTCATCTGGGACATCACCCTCCAGAAGATTCGCACATAAACTGATGTATCCCCAGGCCTGGCTGCAGCTTACTCATGCCAGGTGACTCAGCACGTACTAATGCCAACTCTAAATTAGTTTCTAAAGCACACACAATGCCAGTATCTGAGCTGGTGGCTGCGAGTGTAAGGTCAAAGTTCTGCTGTTTCTCCCACCCTTCCTCATGAGGCTGCAGTGGCTGACCAGGTGGCAATTCTTCACTATCTGAAAGCACTAAAGCACAAAGGGAGGGTGGGGTTGTGGGAAGGGCAGGATTGTGGAGGAAAGCAGGAGTTCCATGATCATCCTGTCTACAGTTTCCTTTTCATGGCACCTTTCTGGATGAGGGTGAGAAGTGAGCGGAGAAGATGCATAAAGCAGCAACTTAATATCATCCTCTATGGTCTCGGCAGTGCCAGGTGCCACTGGCTCCGTGGCATTGGTTGCAATAATTCTATGGATCATCTCCTCAAGGAGTTGAGGGGATGCAGGCGTGCTGGTCCTCCACCGTTACTGTGGGTCTCCCTCCCGTTTTGGGCCAGCTTCTCTAGCAAGAGAGAGAGCAGAATGTCAGTGACTGTGGGTCAGCGTGCTTGGGTGGTGTGCCTTCTACAGCTGACATGATTGGAAGGTGTGTGTGGGTGAGATGTAGTGTAAGGATGTTAGGGTTAAGTCCTGAGTGTCAGGGCGTGCTGCTGGGTGAGTGATGGAGGTGTGACATGAGGGTGGTTTGGTGGGTGTGACGTGTGATGTACAGGTGCACTCACTCACCTTGACTGCCCGAGTGAGGTCATAAAACTTCTTTCCACGCTGCTACCATGTCCTGGGCATTAACCACCCTTAACACCTCCTCTCAATCTCTTCTGAGGCTCATTCACGAAGGTTTTCTGCCTCACCCCCACCCCACAGAACCATGATCTCCTTCCCGGCCTCCACCTGCCTTACCAGTGCCTCCAGGGCAGCGTCACTGAAGTGGGGAGCCCTTTCCCTGGCATCGTGTGAATATTCCTTCACCCTCAGTGTTTTAAAGTGATTATCTAGCAGCCAGCAGTGCTTTGCTGTAACTTCCCTTTTATACGGACTATGCTTTTAAAAAGGGAAGACTGCCTGGTGTACTTGGTCAGTTCCAAACATGACTCTTCCCCCTGCGTTGCACAGAGGTCAACAGCAGTGGTACAGGGACCAGTTCAGCATAGGAGCCACAATCATGGAGATGAGGTGGGTACATGAACTTTATGTGCTGCCCACCTTGTTTTGATCTGGCCCCCATGTGCAGAAAACAGGGCAAACAAATTTCTCGCCCTAACACTTTGAGGCACGAATGTAACATCTGGGGTACGACTGGCACATGCTAGACATAAACATTTATATAGAGTAGATTGGAATAAATTATAGTCACTTTTCTGTAAATAGCAATTATTAGAGTAGACAAGAATGAATCTGCTATGATGTTACACTACATATTGCAAATAGTTTGGCAACAAGCTCTTCATAACAATACATTGCAATACAATGTATCCCTGATGGGAGGGTTAAAAGCAATATATGAAATATATTTTAATTTACTTAAGTAACTTTGGCCCCAGGTAATGACATAGTTGATTTGCATTTTAACCTACAACAGTTTATGAACCCATATCACTTTACACCCTTCAAGGAATGTTTTACTTGACACAATCTCCATGGGTACAGAATAACAATATCACTCACCAGTAGCTGTGATGGGGAATGTAATCATTATCAGTGTACGGTATCGGAAGTGGTATTTTCTATTCACTATCTCAACCCTTCAAATTCCAATCTGTTTTCTAGTAGAAATATAATGATATGCAATGATGACTGGGAAGTTTTGTATTACAGTGTCACATCATGAGGAACAAACTTGATTACAATGGTAGCATTTAACTTTTTGGAACTGACCTAACCAAATATAAAACGACAAGCATTGAATCTGCATCTATGCCTTAGGGCATTGGAAATGAAAGCCTTTCTTTCTAAACTGAGTGAAGTAACCTCAGTAGATCTGACTGCTGATAGTTCTAGTTATAATGTACATCTGCATCTATTTCAGTTGCCCAGCTCTATAAAATAATGGAAACATCTGGAGTTTCAAGCAAGGGGAAACATTGCATTTGGATTCAATAAAGTAACTTAAATTTTTGAGATTATCCCATTCATTATCTATCTTTCACATATCACATAACTAAAGAAACCAGTCCCACATTGTGTCGACTTACAGATGATTTTATTTATGGAAGGGAGTAGGTACTGACAGCTTTCATGCAACTTTATCCCAACATCAGGTAAAGTGTTTCTCATTTTACTAATAATATCTGCTTGATGTCTTCATAATTTCCTTGAGTTAAATGCAACCAGTCAATGGCTGACTGTCCACTGAACTACAAAGTTTTATAGGGCACTGGTTCGGACAACTGATGTACTGTAATATCTTACATCTGCTCAAAGCACAAATGAACCTCTCTCGGTGTTGTACAAGGTATGTTAAAGCATACATTTAATTGTAAAGACGGGAGCACTATACCATATACAATGGGTTCACATTTTCACAGTGCTTCTCACAATCTTCCACCTTAACTTTCCCAGACGCTCCATGGAAATCCCATGTAGTTTCCATGGATCTTCTGACACAGTTATGGCAGACGATGGGGAATTACCCCACTCCTCCCAAGGAAATTCAACCCCATTGTGCATCACGGTAACTGCCAGGCCTTATTGTCATGTTTTCGGTCAGCTGTCTGCCTGAAACGGATGGGAAGCAGCAGCTAGTCAGCAGGCGGGAATGGAGTATCAAAGGCAGGAAAGGACTGGCCAATGCCGAAGGAACTGTCACAAGCAAGGTAAATCGGGGAGAGAATTTTAGGGAGAGTCTCACAGAAGGGAATGAAAGGGGAGAGCTTGAGGCAAGTAGCCTTAAACTTTGTTTGGAGGAGCTCAGGACTTACTCCTGCTCCTCCGAGTCCCACAGGGAACATTAATGACACAAGTTTAAAAAATGTGGCCTCTTCAGGGCCTGCATCATCTTCCTGTTATCTTCATTTGATCATAAAGCTGCAATGGCTTCCCCGCTCAGGTCAGAGTTAAGTTTACATTTGGGGCCTGATGACATTATCAGACCCCAATCTCCAAGGGTAAAGAACCACTCCGCAGGTATTCCGGCTGGCACCCATCTGATTTCTGGATGGTAAATTGAGTATAAATGGCCACCTCAGCATCTTACAATTGTTTTGTATCTAAAAAGAGACATCTGGTGTTTGATATTTGAATTTTGTAGGTGTGCCATTAATATTTAAAAATATTAATAGGTACATGAAAATCTTATAAAATATAGAAAAAGAAAAAAATGTTTTCCTACTTTTTTTCCTGACCTTGAAATAACTTGGAAAATAATAAGGAAAAGTAAAGCAGCTAACAGCCTAGAGAAAATAATAATTAGCCTCTAATTGACCTCAGGATCTATTTCGACTCTTTACCCCATGGGGATCACCTGCAGCAGCCTTGAAGAAAGACTTGCATTTATACAGCGTCTTTCACATCCTCGAGACCCCTCCCATCCCCACCAAAGTGATTTACAGCCAATGAAGTACAATTGAAGCATAGTCACTGTTGTAATGTAGGAAATGCAGCAGCCAATTTGTACACAGCAAGCTCCCACAAACAGCAATGCAATAAATGACCAGATAATCTGTTTTTAGTGAAGTTGGCTGAGGTATAACTATTAGCCAGGACACCAGGGATAACCCCCGTGCTCTTCTTCAAAATAGTGCCATGGGATCTTTTACATCTCTCCAGGGTTTTAATGTCTCATCCAAAAGATACCAATTCCAACAGTGCAGCACTCCAGGCCAGGTTAGCGACTAACTGGTGCAACCATGCTCCAACTCCTAGACTACCAGTGAGTAACACTACAGGAGACCAGATCTATATCTATATTTATATATATGTTAACGTGTGTCTCTATAGATAGGCTTCTCCACATACAAGAGCAGACATTCTGTGCTCATCATTCTGTGTGTTAGAGTTTTCGCAGTCTTTTGATGTAAGAATGTTCAAGAATGATTTAACTCTGAGATGTAAATGTCAGACTCGGGTTTTGCCTTTATTTTGATCTCCCGTCCACAATGTTAGTGCTGAGCACCAATTCAGCAATAACCTGGGCTGGGAGTAGAGTGATAAAGAGACAACATCCTCACCACTATCAATCTAAACCTTCCCTTGCTCCTAGAAAACACCTTTATGACTTTCAGTTTTCCACATAATGCAGGAGTATCATATTTTAAAGTATTGGTGGATCCTAAATTTATAATTCAACCGTTACATTTCTGGTTGGGCCCTGGAATTGCCTCCTAAAACTGTGGCCTCTCTCTCTCCTCCTTTAAGATGCTCCTTAAAACTTACCTCTTTGACCAAGCTTTTAGTCTCCTGTCCTAATATCTCCTTATGTGGGTTGGTGTCAAAGTCCAAGTGCCTTGGGATGTTGTACTATGAAAAAGGCGCTATATAAATGCAAATTGTTTTGGAAACCAGGGTGAATTTAATGTGAAACATGAAGCTCGGAGGCTCCATATTCCGCTTTGGCAAAGTCTTGACCCAAGCACCATCTTCAGATGATGATTCAGAGAAAAATCACTGATAATCTGTTAGAGACAATAAATAAATCATTCATTTTGAATAATGCACATGTATTGAAATGTGAGAAAAGCCAATTGAATTAAAATGGATGGCTGTTGAAGTTAAGACAAGCTCTACTGACATCAGTCAGGGGGGCTGTTGGGTAGTTTAACCTCCTGCCTGTTCACAGCCCTGATCTATTTCATACTTTCTCGCTCTTGAAATTCCATCCCTTCAAAACGCCTGGAGACAAAATTTTAAACTAAAACAAAAACACGTCAAGAGTTGTTACATTTGAAAGGAAACTGAGGAGCCGCACATATCCAAACAAGCGTTTCCATAATTTGGGTTAAGTGAGGAGTGAGGGTTGGCTGGTTGGCCGCTAATGTTAATTGCAGTCGGACTGAATGGTCGGGAATTAAAATAGTCTCATTGATCCCCACTATCACTTGGCAGTCATGGTACTTTCTAGAAAGTAATCCGAGAGTGACCTGTGCGTGTCTAGGAAAGCAGCACTTGGCATCATTTGATAGGATTATTGTCACTATTAGCGTGACTGAGGGAAACTGAACAAACTGGAAGCTTGTAGAAAAACAAACAGACCCTCAAGTAGGATCCACCTGGGAATTGTAGTCTCGCCTTGTGCTCGCCGTTAACTGTTCATACATTTGGGGATTTCCAAACATTCAACGGCAGAAATAATTTTTTACACTAAATCTAAAAATAACAGTTTCCTAATCCCTTTGTGTCTTTCTGTAAATACAGGGAGCCTCGGCAACCATTGTCTGTTTTTTTTCTCAGTTATTATTGGTCAGTATCTTATTTGTGAACCTGACTTTTAGGGGTATGCAAACTGGAGTTTAATCCGTCAGGATTAGCATGGGTGATAGCTGCAGTCTCAGTTTACACTACATTGCAGATTGCTGTACTGTTCTGTCTGCCCTTATAATATACTGCAGTTCAAAGTGCCATTTTAGAGCAATTTAATCCCCCATTTTAAAGGAATGATAACACTTATCTTTAGACTGACCCATTAAGTTATTAAGCAGTAGTCTGGCATACAACTAGAATAGGGCAATGCCAAGTTTACCCTACAGAAAGTAAGTGCACCAGACTGCTATACACTGGCAATAACCTCATCATTCCTTGTTTACTTTCCACTAGTGATCCAAGTACTTTCATTAGCATATAATTCTCTTTTCACGAAAAGCACTGTGTCCAAACTCCAAGTTCTGATGAAGGGCCACTAACCTGAAACGTCAACTCTGCTTCTCTCTCCAAGGATGCTGCCAGACCTGTTGAGTATTTCCAGCGTTTCTTGTTTTTATTTCAGATTTCCAGCATTCGTAGTATTTTGATTTTATCCAAGTACTTGGTACCTTACAGCATTGTACCCAATATCTTCTTTTTCTTTTTTCTTTCTTTCTTTCTTTTGGGCCTCCTTATCTCGAGAGACAATGGATACGCGCCTGGAGGTGGTCAGTGGTTTGTGAAGCAGCGCCTGGAGTGGCTATAAAGGCCAATTCTGGAGTGACAGGCTCTTCCACAGGTGCTGCAGAGAAATTTGTTTGTCGGGGCTGTTGCACAGTTGGCTCTCCCCTTGCGCCTCTGTCTTTTTTCCTGCCAACTACTAAGTCTCTTCGACTCGCCACAATTTAGCCCCGACTTTATGGCTGCCCGCCAGCTCTGTCGAATGCTGGCAACTGACTCCCACGACTTGTGATCAATGTCACACGATTTCATGTCGCGTTTGCAGACGTCTTTATAGCGGAGACATGGACGGCCGGTGGGTCTGATACCAGTGGCGAGCTCGCTGTACAATGTGTCTTTGGGGATCCTGCCATCTTCCATGCGGCTCACATGGCCAAGCCATCTCAAGCGCCGCTGACTCAGTAGTGTGTATAAGCTGGGGGTGTTGGCCGCTTCAAGGACTTCTGTGTTGGAGATATAGTCCTGCCACCTGATGCCAAGTATTCTCCGAAGGCAGCGAAGATGGAATGAATTGAGACGTCGCTCTTGGCTGGCATACGTTGTCCAGGCCTCGCTGCCGTAGAGCAAGGTACTGAGGACACAGGCCTGATACACTCGGGCTTTTGTGTTCCGTGTCAGTGCGCCATTTTCCCACACTCTCTTGGCCAGTCTGGACATAGCAGTGGAAGCCTTACCCATGCGCTTGTTGATTTCTGCATCTAGAGACAGGTTACTGGTGATAGTTGAGCCTAGGTAGGTGAACTCTTGAACCACTTCCAGAGCGTGGTCGCCAATATTGATGGATGGAGCATTTCTGACGTCCTGCCCCATGATGTTCATTTTCTTGAGGCTGATGGTTAGGCCAAATTCATTGCAGGCAGCCTCAAACCTGTCGATGAGACTCTGCAGGCACTCTTCAGTGTGAGATGTTAAAGCAGCATCGTCAGCAAAGAGGAGTTCTCTGATGAGGACTTTCCGTACTTTGGACTTCGCTCTTAGATGGGCAAGGTTGAACAACCTGCCCCCTGATCTTGTGTGGAGGAAAATTCCTTCTTCAGAGGATTTGAACGCATGTGAAAGCAGCAGGGAGAAGAAAATCCCAAAAAGTGTGGGTGCGAGAACACAGCCCTGTTTCACACCACTCAGGATAGGAAAGGGCAATATCTCACATTCATATATAGCACCTTTAACATAGCAAAACTTCCTATTGTAAGTTTTCAATTGGAGCTGTGCTCCTGGGAGGAGATCAAAGGAGTCATTTACAGACAACAGAAGAGCGTGAAGTAACACTAGTCCACCTCCCCTTGGTTGCACACTGGGAGCTGAATTTTGTCAGCCCATTCCGGGTCCCAGCGGGTCCCGGCGTCACCGGAAGAGCGTGTCGTCGTCACATGTCACTTTTGCAGCTGGCCGACTGTGATCATGCGATGGCCAGCCAATTAATATAACTGAGACACAGGACCTGTCCTATTGCAGGATGGTGCTGATGGTAGTGTTGGCTGACAAAAACATAAGTGCTGGCGCCATCTTTAAAACGCTGCCAGCTCTGCCTGTAATGCTGCCTCTCACTGATGCAGTGAGCCTGGAGTGCTGCTGGACACCCAACCCCCCCAACCACCTCCCCACCACCCAATCCTGCTGTTACTGCTGGACTCCTCGATTGCTGCTGGACCCCCCCCCCACTGCTGCTTGCTCCCCCCACCTCCCCACCCCCTCCCCACTGCTGCTGTTACTGCTGGATCCACCTTACTGCTGCTGGACCCCCCCACCTCCCCTCCCGTCCCAACCAACTGCTGCTGTTACTGCTGGACCCCCTACTGCTGCTTGACCTCCCCACCTCCCCTCCCCCACTGCTGCTGTTACTGCTGGACCCACCACCCTTCCATTTCTGCTGCTGCTCCTGGACGCCCCTGCTCCCAGCACCAGGATTGAGAACCCAGCAACCCAGAGAGCCAACCAGAACCATGCCTGAGGCAGGACATCGGGTGGCCCCACCTTTAGTGATGCCCCCACCCCATCCCCCCTGGATATTCTCCACCATACTGCGAGGGAAAGGCGGGACACCGTCTTTCCAAGGGATAGCAGGAAAAGGCTCTCCCGCCTGACCAAACAAGCCTGCACGAAGATAACAGAGGAGATCAGCAGATGTGGGGTCACCCGCCAGAACTGGGTCCAGTGTTACAAGAGGGTCAATGACCTCCTTTGCTCTGCCAAAGTGAGTTCTCCATACCTATCTTCTCTTTGGGGTTTGCATGTGGCTACGTGGGAAGGAGCACTAGATGGTGAGGAAGTGACCACAAAAGGTGGTGGCAAGGGGCTGAGGCATCGGCACATCCTTTCAATTGCATGGCTGCACCTCGGCAACAGGCTGCCTCCTTTCAGAGCTCACTCCCCCATCATCCCCTGAGAGTGAACATGACCAGGAGGCATTAGACAACCCATCAGGGGACAAGGGGCTGCCACTAGCATAAGTATCCTGTTGTTCTTTGTGCAGAGTCTAACTGTGTCCTGCATTCTGCTTGCAAGACAAGCATGCTTATAACACCAGGGAGACATCGAGGGGCTGGCGGTGGGACCTCTGATGTGCATGCTCTGATGCCTGAAGCTAGCAGGGCAGATGGTGAGACTGGAGTCTCCACAAAAGAGAGGGTTTTTTTATTTGTTCATGGGATGTGGGCATCGCTGGCTAGGCTGGCATTTGTTGCCCAACCCTAATTGCACTTGAGAAGGTGGTGGTGAGCTGCCTTCTTGTTCCGCTGCAGTACATCTGGTGTGGGTATATTCACTGTGCTGTTAGGGAGAGAGTTCCAGGATTTTGACCCAGCAACATTGAAGGACGGCAATATAGTTCCAAGTAAGGATGGTGTGCGGCTTGGAAAGGAATTTACAGGTGGTGGTGTTCCCATGCATCTGCTGCCCTTGTCCTTCTAGGTGGTAGAGGTCGCAGGTTTGAAAGGAGCTGTTATAGGAGCCTTGGTGCGTTGCTGCAGTGCATCTTGTAGACGGTACACACTGCTGCCACTTTGCGCCGGTGGTGGAGGGAGTGAATGTTTAAGTGAGGAAACATTGTGTTTGTGTGTCCTCCACCACACTTCTGCAGATCCACATCAAACCTGGTTGGCAAGAGGAGATCCGAACAAACAAACCCACAAATGTTTGTTATAGAAACAGAACATGCTGGAAGTACTCAGCAGGTCTGACAGCATCTGTGGAGAGAGAAGCAGAGTTAATGTTTTAGGTCTGTGACCTTTCAAATCGTTGTGTTCTCTCAAGCAGGTCATGCAAGCACCTTGGAGGCAAGCCCAGCCGTTGGGACAGCGGGCCTGCCATCTAATTCTGAGGAGGAGGAACCATCAGACGATGCACTGCAACATCATTCCCCTGCACCCTCCACCAGCACAGATACTCTCACATCGGCGGGTATGCCCTTGGGCTTAGATTCAGGGTTAGAAGCTGGTGAGAGCACCACACACACACCCGAACAGCTGACAGAGGCTGTGACAGCTGATGCCACTGACAGTCGGAAGACTGTGGGTGGCCAGGCCCAAGCTGAGCCTCAGGCTGATGACGAGCCTCTGGTGTTGACAGCACAGAACATACTGGAGCTGGAGAGAGAGGTAAGGCAACATCTGGCGAAGCTGCCAGAGACAATGCACAGCCATGAGCAGACGACGGAGGAGTCCATCCATGCCATGTTTGCTGCCATGCCTCAGACATATGAGCATATTGTTTCCTCCAGCGAGAGGTTGGTGACCCTCATAGAGTGTCAGATCCCACAGGACCTGCACATTATTGCCTTGCCATGAGTTTAACGCAGCAGTGGCAAGGCAAGAGAAGGACCAGGTATCTGGAGTCTTCTCCCGCTCTCCATCCTTCTCTGGTTAGCAGGGAGGTTCAAGTGGGCCTTGAAAGGGAGGAGGAGAGGCTGACATCCACAGCTGGGGCTCCCCTCAGTGCGCTCTGAGGCTGGACACAAGCTCCTCAGCCCCTCCGCCAGTGAGCCCAGCTGCAGTAGCCACGAGGACTGAGGAGGCCGCTGCACCTGTGCAGCAACCCCTCTGCCAGCCGGGCTCCTCCAGGCCTCAGGCAGCCAGTGGGACACCCCCCAAGTCATCCCAGGCCAAGGGACTGCCCAATCAGCAGCCTGCCTCCACCACAGGTGTCATACTGTGTAGAAGCACACAACAGCATCTAAAGAAGACACCTAGATGCACTTGGAGCTTCACAGATGTATTACATAGAAAATAGGAGCAGGAGTAGGCCATTCGGCCCTTCGAGCCTGCTCCGCTATTCATTATGATCATGGCTGATCATCAACTCAGTAACCTGTTCCCGCTTTCCTCCCTTACTCTTTGATCCCTTTAGACCCAAGAGCTATATCTAACTCCTTCTTGAAAACATACAATGTTTTGGCCTCAACTGCTTTCTGTGGTAGCCAATTCCACAGGCTCACCACTCTCTGGGTGAAGAAATTTCTCCTCATCTCAGTCCTGAAAGGTTTACCCCATATCCTTAGACTATGACCCTGGTTCTGGACTCCCCCACCATCGGGAACATCCTTCTTGTATCTACCCTGTCGAGTCCTGTTAGAACTTTATACATTTTTATGAGATCCCCCTCACTCTTCTGAACTCCAGCGAATATAATCCTAACTGACTCAATCTCTCCTCATACGTCAATCCTGCCATCCCAGGTATCAGTCTGGTAAACCTTCGCTGCACTCCCTCTATAGCAAGAACATCCTTCCTCAGATAAGGAGACCAAAACTGCACACAATATTCCAGGTGTGCCCTCATCAAGGCCCTGTATAATTGCAGCAAGACATCCCTGCTCCTGTACTCATATCCTCTCGCTATGAAGGCCAACATACCATTTGCCTTTTTTACTGCCTGTTGGACCTGCATGCTTACCTTCAGCGACTGGTGTACGAGAACACCCAGGTCTCGTTGCATATTGCCCCCTCAGTTTATAGCCATTCAGATAATAATCTGCCTTCCTGTTTTTGCTACCTGTTTATCCACATTATACTGCATCTGGCCATGCATTAGCCCACTCACTCAACTTGTCCAAATCACCCTGAAGCCTCTCTGCATCATCCTCACAACTCACCCTCCCACCCAGTTTTGTGTCATCTGCAAATTTGGAGATATTACATTTATTTCCCTCATCTAAATCATTAATGTATATTGTGAATAGCTGGTGTCCTAGCACCGACCCATGCGGTACCCCACTAGTCACTGCCCGCCATTCGGAAAAAGACCCATTTATCCCTACTCTTTGTTTCCTGTCTGCCAACCAATTTTCTATCCATCGCAATACACTATCCCCAATCCCATGCACTTTAATTTTACACGCTAATCTCTTATGTGGGACTTTGTCGAAAGCCTTCTGGAAGTCCAAATAAACCACATCCACTGGCTCCCCCTCATCAACTCTACTAGTTACATCCTCGAAGAATTCTAGTAGATTTGTCAAGCATGATTTCCCTTAGGTAAATCCATGCTGATTCTGCCCAATTCTTCCACTGTTCTCCAAGTGCTCTGCTATAAAATCTTTGATAATGGACTCTAGAATTTTCCCCACTACCAACGTCAGGCTGACTGGTCTATAATGCCCTGCTTTCTCTCTACCTCCCTTTTTAAATAGTGGGGTTACATTAGCTACCCTCCAATCTGTAGAAACTGTTCCAGAGTCTATAGAATCTTGGAAGATGACCACCAATGCATCCACTATTTCTAGGACCACTTCCTTTTGTACTCTGGGATGCATACCATCAGGCCCTGGGGATTTATCGGCCTTCAATCCCATCAATTTCCCCAACACCATTTCTCTACTAATACTGATTTCCTTCAGTTCCTCTCTCTCACTAAACCCTGTGTTCCCCAGCATTTCTGGTATGATAATTGTGTCCTCCTTTGTGAAGACAGAACCAAAGTATGCATTTAGTTGGTCAGCCATTTCTTTGTTCCCCATAATAAATTCCCCTGTTTCTGACTGTAAGGGACCTACATTTATCTTCACTAATCTTTTTCTCTTCACAAACCTATAGAAACTTTTACAGTCAGTTTTTATGTTCCCTGCAAGCTTGCTCTCATACTCTATTTTCCCCTTCTTAATCAATCCCTTGGTCCTCCTTTGTTGTGGCCTTGTCATTAGTTGCTCCAATTGTGGTAATAAATAGAGGTTAAAGTCATTGCTGTAAAGGGATCATGCTTTCATTGCTGCCTTGTCAGATGCAACCTTCATCCTTGCTCCCTTAATGGGCTGCCAGTGTAGGCAAAGGTCACGTTTGGGAAGCATCTCAGATGTGTCAAAGCAAGTGGTGAAACTGGGAGCTAGGCATGGAGTGCAATAGGAGGGAGGCGAAAGGCAGAATACAGTTAGGTAAGTCTTTATTGAGTTCACTTTGAAAGGCCATCATGGTGGCAGGAACCGGGTATGTATGAGAATATGTCATGCCTCCCTTGTGTGTTTCTCAATGGCCCTGGCCACCAGTGCAAGGGAATCAAGATCCAGTGCTGCCTTCTCAGTAACTTCCGACACATCTTCCTCGTTGGTTGAGGACTGGAGATCAATCATGTCCTCTTCATGCAAGGCCTCCCCCCTCTGCTTTGCTGGGCTGTGCAAAGCACATCAGACCACCACAATACACGAGATCCTCACTGGGGCATACTGCAGGAATCTCATCCTCAGCTGGTGTTTTATCTCTCTTCTGCTGAATTGTGAGGGTTCCTCACAGGAGTGAGTAGCCATGTCTTCAATGGGTAGCCCTTGTCCCAGAGAACCATCCCTGAAGGCCAGCAGGGGGCCTGAATAGCTGTGGCACCTGGGACTGTAGAGGTATGTTGGTGTCGTGGTGGCTTCCTGGAAATGAGCACACAGCTGCAGGACGTGCTTCCAGTGGTCGCAGACCAGTTGGACGTTGATGGAAGGAAGCCCTTGCTGTTGATGAAGGCAGCTGGCTGCTCCGTGGGAGCCTTGATGGCCACATGCATACAGGCGATGACAGCTTGCACTTGGGGGAATCCAGCGATGGCACTGAAGTCTGACTGCTAGCGTCGGCCCAGTAGGGCACATAGTCGCTGGCCCTCTTGAACAAGGCATTGATCACCTCCTTGGTGCAGCGTGCTGCCTGGGAGACCCCACACATGGCTGCAGTGGATCCCTGGAAAGACCCGGACGTGTAGAAGTTGATCATGATGATCTTCAAGGCCACAGGCACTGAGTGTCTGTCCACTGAAGACCATGAGACACAGCTCGTTCTGCATAAGTTAGTGATGGGCTCCCTGGAGAGCCGTAGTCTTCGCTGACACTGCCACTCGGACATTTGCAGGTAGTTGAAGTGAGTCCAGTACACTCTGACGTGTATAGGCCCTTCTTGGTGTGGGCAGCTGCTGCCGCTCCCCTATTGGAACTTCACCAATGTGCCCGACCGGATTCTGGCCCTCCCTCCCTCTGAGCCACTGCTGCGCAACATGGGGGTCCACAAAGACTGGGAGTGCTAGAGACCCATGCCAGCTGATTCCTGCCCCTCCCGTACATTGTCCTTGGAGGGACAATCTTGCCTTGGGACCTTCCTGTTGCGACTCCCATCTGAAGACATGCTAATGCTCCTCACGGCACAACCTTGCAGAGACTCCAGCACCCGAGACTGTACCCACCCTTGCAGAGAGCCCAGTACCAAGGACTGCACCCACCCTTGCAAGGAGCCCAGTACCAGAGATTATGCCCACCCTTGCAGAGATCCCAGCACCTGAGATTGTGTCCACCCTTGCAGGAAGCCCAGCACCTGAGACTGTGTACAGTTTTGGTATCCGTACCTAAGGAAGGATATGATTGCCTTTGAGGCTGTGTAATGCAGGTTCATTAGTCTGATTCCTGCAATTAGAGGGTTGTCCTAAAAGGAGAGATTGAGTAGAATGGACCTATCCTGTCTGGTATTTAGAAGACAGAGAGATGATCTCACTGAAACATATAAGATTGTGAGAGTGCTGGTAACCCTTGCTGGAGAGTTTAGGATTAGGGGCCATAGTCTCAGAACAAGGGGACAATCATTTAGCACTGAGAGGAGAAAAAAAAATTTCACTGAGGGTTGCGAATCTTTGGAATTCTATATCTCAGAGGGCTTTGGCTGCTCGATTCTTGCGAATATTCAAGGCTGAGATAGATTTTTGGGCTCTAAGAGAATTAAGGGATATAGGGGTACTGTGGGGAAGTGGAGTCAAGGTCAAGGATCAGCCATGATCTTACTAAATGGCAGTACCGGCTCAAGGGGCTGAATGGCCTACTATTCTTATTTCTTACTTTCTAAGTATAGTCTTCACGTGAAGGGCAGTGGATAATTAGACCAGGGTGTGCATTAATGATTCATACCCTATTTTAAAGTCACACCTTCTGACCTTATCATTTATAGTGGAAATATAATCTGCACTGAGTGAGAAGAAGGGAGATTGGTAAGTGAGTGAATGTTAATGGTTAATCTCTCTAGACTAGTTTTTGTTTTGTTTACATCGAGCAATTAATTGCAATTCCTGTTTCAGTTAAGAGTTAAGTTAGGTTTCTTGCAGTTTTAAACAGGGGTATACTAACACTCTGAGACTAACTGCAGCTAGTTAATTAGGTAGCTAGCTTAAACTGGTTTCTGAGCTATAGCAAAGCAGTGCTGCTGGAGGGCACAGAGTGTTAAGAAGGGAGTTTGGAAACTGAAGGAGTTCGGGAAGGAGGGGAACTATAAATTAAGAAGAAAATAAATTTGAGTGCACAGAGTGTTAAGTGGGAGTTTGGTGCGTGAGGGAGGGGTTCCTTTCTTTCTTTCTTCTACCTTTTTTTCAGCCTTCAGTAGCTGCCCCTCTCTTCGTCACAGGGAAGAAGTTGATTGGTGAGTAACTGGTAAGTTCTTTTACTTTTCATTATAATAAAATATTTTTAAAGTTACAGTATGGCAGGTCAGCTTGGCCAAGTAGAATGTACATCCAGCAGTATGTGGGAAGTCATGGACGCACCATGTGTCCTAGACGAACACATCTGCAGAAAGTGTCACCGGCTACAGAAGCTTGAGCACCGGGTTTCGGAACTCGAGCGGCGGCTGGAGTCACTGTTGTGCATCCGTGAGGCAGAGGACTATGTGGATAGCACGTTTAGGGAGGTGGTCACACCACAGTTAGGAGCATGCAGGCAAAGAGGGAATGGGTGACCGCCAGGCAGTCTAAGAGAACCAGGCACGCAGTGCAGGAATCTCCTGAGTCTATCTTGCTTGCCAATCAGTTTTCCATTTTGGTTCCTCGGAGGAGTGCAGCCAGAGCAAAGTCCGTGGCACCACAGGAGGGAGAAAAGTGGAAGTGTAATAGTGATAGGGGATTTGATAGTCAGGGGATCAGACAGGCATTTCTGTGGCAAACGTGACTCCAGGATAGTGTGTTGCCAGGGCCAAGGATGTCATGGAGCAGCTGCAGTATTAATTAGTATTAGTAAGAAGGTTGCATTGGAGAAATTAATGGGGCTGACGGTTGATAAGTCTCCAGCACCTGATATTCCACAACCCAGAGTGTTGAAAGAGGTAGCTTTGGAGATAATGGATGTATTGGTATTCATCTTCCAAAATTCTATAGATTCTGGAGTGGTTCCTGCAGATTGGAAGGTTGTAAATATCACCCCACTATTTAAGAAGGGAGGGAGAGAGAAAACAGGGAATTACAGACCAGTTAGTCTTACATCAGTCATTGGGAAATGCTAGAAACTATTCTCAAGGATGTGATAAATGGACACTTGGGTAACAATGATCTGATTGGGCATACTCAACATGGATTTATGAATGGGAAATCATGTTTGATGAACCTGTTGGAGTTATTTGAGGATGTTACTGACGGAATTGATAAAAGGGAGTCGGTGGACGTGGTATACTTGGATTTTCAGAAGGCTTTTGATAAAGTCCCCACAGGAGATAGGTTAGCAAAATTTAAAGCACATGGGATAGGAGATAATATACTGGCATAGATTAAGGATTACTTAACAGGCAGAAAACAGACAGTAGGAATAATCGGGCCATTCTCACACTGGCAGGCTGTGACTGGTGTGGTAACGCAGGGATCAGTCCTTGGGCCCCAGTTGTTCACAATATATATCAATGATTTGGATGTGGGGATCAAATGTAGTATTTCCAAGTTCGCGGATGACACAAAACTAGGTGGGAATGTGTGTTGTGAAGAAGATGCAAAGCGGCTTCAAGGGGATTTGGACAGACTTAGTGAACGGGCAAGAATGTGGCAGTTGGAATATAAGGTGGAAAAATGTGAGGTTATCCACTTTGGTAGGAGGAATAGATGTGCAGAGTATTTCTTAAGTGGTAAGAGATTAGAAAGTGTAGATGTACAAAGGGGCCTGGGTGTCCTTGTCAATAAGTCACTGAAAGCTAACATGCAGGTGCAGCAAGTAATTAGGAAGGTTCATGGTATGTTAGCCTTTATCACAAGAGGATTTGAGTACAGGAGTAGTGAAGTCTTACTTCAATTGTATAGAACCTTGCCTAGACTGCACCTGGGGTACTGTGTGCAGTTCTGATCCCCTTACCTTAGGAAGGATATTATTGCCATAGAGGGAGTGCAACGAAGATTCACCAGACTTGTTCCTGGGATGGCGGGACTGTCCTATGAAGAGAGATTGGGGAAACTGAGCCTGTATTCTCTAGAGTTTCGAAGAATGAGAGGTGATCTTATTGAAACCTGCAAAATACTTAAAGGGATAGACAGGGTAGATGCAGCTAAGATGTTTCCCCTGGTTGGGAGTCTAGAACAAGGGGACACAATTTCAAGATAAGGGAGAAGCCACTTAGAACAGAGATGAGGAGAAATTTCTTTACTCAGAGTGTTGTGAATCTTTGGAATTCTCTACCCCAGAGGGCTGTGGAAGCTCTGTCATTGAGTATGTTTAAAAGTAGAGATTGACAGATTTCTAAATACAAATGACATAATGGAATGTGACGATAGTGTGGGTAAAAGGCATTGAACTGGATGATCAGCCAGGATGATATTGAATAGTGGGGCAGGCTCGATGGGCTGAATGGCCTACTCCTGCTTGTATGTTCCTATGCCCTATGTTCCTATAAAAATGTTTCTAGATTTTGAATGAAAACTGCCCATGTAAATTTGACCCTCCGTCATTACAGTGTCCTGTCAGTAGTGCTGCTGCAGCAACTCCGCTGGTGGGAGGATGTAGCTACAGGTTTCAAATTTGGGTTGGCAGTTTTGATTATAAATGTGGATATAGGAATGTAAAGTGGAAAAACTGACAGCAAATGTGAGCAAACATAATATTTGGGCACCATGCTTTAGGAAGGATGTCAAGGGCTTGGAGAGAGTGTGAGATTTATTAGATTGATACCAGGGATGAGGGATTTCAGTTACATGGATAGACTGAAGAAGCTGGGATTGTTCTCCTTAGAGCAGAGAAAGTTAGGGGAGATTTCATAGAGGCGTTCAAAGCCATGAAGGGTTTTGATCGAGTAAATAAGTAGAAACTGTTTTCACTGGCAGAGGGATCAGTAACCAGAGAACACAGTTAATGTAATTGGCAAAAGAGCCAGAGGTGAGATGAGGATAACTTTTTTTTGACACAGTTGTTATGATCTGGAATCCACTGCCTGAAAGGAAACTGATACAGTAATAACTTTCAAGAGGGAATTGGATAAATAATTGAAGGAAAGAAAATTACAGACTTTGGGGAAGGGCAGTGGAGTCGGATTAATTGGATAGCTCTTTCAAGGAGTAGCACAGACATGATGAGCTGAATGGCCTCTTTCTGTCTGCATGGATCTTTGATTCTATATAGATCGCATTCCAACACGTCTGTGCCTTTTGATTTATCTCAGTCCCACTTACTAAATCCCTACTCGCCTCTCTCCAGAAACACAATTGCCTCTGTTCACTTCAGTTACCCATCACCCATTGTGTAAATCTGATCTTTCTCTGCTCCTAGTTTCCCAATTTTTGACTTGTGTCCCTTAATGTTCGAAAAAGGAAAAACTGGAGGAAAAGTCGTTGCTCTCAAATGCCTCCTGGGGGCTTGGAGTTAGATTCCCACCTGACTTTTAGGTCATGAATTAATTAGCTGTAAAGTGCTTCAGATGTTCTAAGGTCATGAAAGACATAACATAAATGTAAGTCTTTTTCTTTAATATTCTCTGATGTTAGAAGAAATTTCACATTGGTGGGGGGGGGGGGGTGGTGCAATTGGGAAGAGGGATAAAAAAAACAGAACTAATGGAATGGTCAGGATGCTGATCTCCAATCCATTCCTTCCATATTAGTGCTAGGAACATTTTCCAATTCTCTCATACATTTGGTCTGCCTTTCTGTGTCTTCCCCATTTGATCACCTGTTACCACACATATATCCCAACTGCGTCCTAATACCTGAATAAGCAAGACAACATCTGATGCCAAAATACTCTTCTAAATAGATGCTCTTAAATATAAGTATGGCTTCTTGTTGTCCTCTTCAAATAAAGTAAATGTTAAATAATAAAAGCCTTTTGATCATCAATCACCTCCACTGCCTCACATGCTACGAAAGTTTAATATTACCGTGAAATATGCATCGGAATAGTTTGTGGTGCAGCAAATATAACATTAATAGCATCTGTTATTATAGATACCACATGTGCTTCAGCATAAACGTTCCTTAGCGTGTAAGTCGGTTGATTGGAACTGATCTTTTTTTAACCAGACTGCCCCAGCATAAGGACTGCTCAAACCCGAATGATGTGTCTCTAAAAGATAAATGCATATTCTACTAAAATGTCATACAGTTCTACAGGCCATGAACGGAGATACCCATATGTTTATTGTCTTTCAGTCAACTTTTATGACCATTTTAAAATTGCTGGTTTGAAGCAGGCTAGGAGCAGACATTTTGTGCACAGCTCCCTCTAGTGTGACATCATGAACTTCCATTCCATGATCAGGCATATGGAGAGTGTTAGCAGAAGCCCACTATTTCCCATTTGTGAAATCACTGGGGTAGATACATAAGTACACAGATAATGCCCTTTATATCATTTTAGGTCTATGCAGCAATTCAGTAGACTACACAACCACTTTAACAATAAATGCTTTGTATCAGTATGATACAAAATTAGGCAACATTAGTATATAGGATATACACTAGTATAGGATATATATATTAGCATAAAGGTGGGGCTAAAGTGTGGCGAGTCGAAGAGACTTAGCAGTTGGAAGGAAAAAAGACAGAAGCGCAAGGGAAGAGCCAACTGTGTAACAGCCCCAACAACCAATTTTTTCTGCAGCACCTGTGGAAGAGTCTGTCACTCCAGTATTGGCCTTTATAGCCATTCCAGGCGCTGCTCCACAAACCACTGACCACCTCCAGGCGCTTACCCATTGTCTCCCGAGACAAGGAGGCCAAAGAAGAAGAAGAAGAAGAAGTATATAGGAATAAATCCTTTTAAATCAGGCCTGTAATAACAACAACAAGCTTGCATTTATATAGCACCTTTTAATATAGTACAAAATGTCCTAAGGCGCTTTACGGGAACATTATCAGACAAAATTTGACACCAGGCCACATAAAGAGATATGAGGACAGGTTTCCAAAAGCTTGGTCAACGATGTAGGTTTTAAGGACTGACTTGAAGGAGAAGAGGGAGAGATAGAGAGGCAGAGAGGTTTAGGGAAGAAACCCAGAGCTGAGGGCTTAGGCAGCTAAAGGCAGAGCTGTCATCAAAACATCATAAATAACTTGCATTTTTAGAGCACTTTAATAAAAAGAAACCCAAAGTGCCTCATATGGGGAAAAAAACAGACTACAAGGGATAACCAAAACCATGATCAAAAACAGTAGTTTTTTGAGGAGGTTTTTAAAAGGGGAAAGGAATATAGGAAGTTGAAGATGTTTAGAACATGAGTAGGAAGCATGCAGGAACTAGACAACTGAATAGTCTGCCACCAAATTAGGAATGTCAGAAGAGGGAAAGGACGCAGAGCAGCAAAGAGGACCATAGGGCATGGACTGGAATGTATTATTGCAGATGATACATGGAAATACATTGAAATTATAACACAGAAACAGGCCATTCAGCCCAACCAGTTCGTGTCTGCATTTATCCTCCAAGTAAGCAAATAGTTTCAATCACATTTACCCATATCCCTTTACCTTGTTTTCCTTCATCCACTTATCCAATCTAGTCTTGAATGTTGACATAAAATCTACTTCAATCACTAACTCTGGAAGTGAATTCCACAGCTTTGCAACTCTGTGTAAAGAACTTTCCCTGGCTCTTTATTCTAAATCTCTTGCATTTGATCTTGTATCTATTGCCCTTCATTCTAGACACACACACACTCTGCCCCCAGGAAACAGTCTGCTTCTATCAACCTTGTCCCATCCTTTCATAGCATTAAACACTTATCATATTGCACTACAATCTGCATTGTTGTTTCAAAAAAGCTAAGGTGAGTAGGGCCATAGAGGGATTTATAAATGAAGTGCAGGATTTTGAATTTAGTGTTACGGGGAGACAGGGAGACAGTGGAGGCCAGATAACTAGAAGGACTGGCAGGCATGAACCTCCAACCAAGTGAGGAGTCAACGCTATAATCGGAGGAAGGCATGATGGATAAAAACAGCAATAAAATGAATGAGGAAGAAATCCTCATGCATGGAAAATATTCTGCTTTTCAACAAATGTATGTTGTATTTTATAACATTTACATATGAAATGGGTATTAAGTATTTTATATTGTATGTTGAAAGATAAATGCAGTAGTTAATCTATTTATAATACCTTAGGACGTTGTTTACCATGAGAGGAACATAAGAAATAGAAGCAGGAGTAGGCCATTCAGCCCCTCGAGGCTGCTCCACAATTCAATAAGATCATGACTGATCTTCTACCTCAACTCCATCTTCCTGCCCCATTCCCATATCCCTCGATTATTGTGGTGCCCTAAATGTATTTGTTTATACAGAAAAACTCAAGAGTTGTATCTATAGGCTCCAGAAGCTGGCCGAGCGCGTCTACCCTGAGGCACAGTGTGGCTTTCGTGCAGAGAGATCGACTATTGACATGCTGTTCTCCCTTCGTCAGATACAGGAGAAATGCCGTGAACAACAGATGCCCCTCTACATTGCTTTCATTGATCTCACCAAAGCCTTTGACCTCGTCAGCAGACGTGGTCTCTTCAGACTACTAGAAAAGATCGGATGTCCACCAAAGCTACTAAGTATCATCACCTCATTCCATGACAATATGAAAGGCACAATTCAACATGGTGGCTCCTCATCAGAGCCCTTTCCTATCCTGAGTGGTGTGAAACAGGGCTGTGTTCTCGCACCCACACTTTTTGGGATTTTCTTCTCCCTGCTGCTTTCACATGCGTTCAAATCCTCTGAAGAAGGAATTTTCCTCCACACAAGATCAGGGGGCAGGTTGTTCAACCTTGCCCGTCTAAGAGCGAAGTCCAAAGTACGGAAAGTCCTCATCAGAGAACTCCTCTTTGCTGACGATGCTGCTTTAACATCTCACACTGAAGAATGCCTGCAGAGTCTCATCGACAGGTTTGCGTCTGCCTGCAATGAATTTGGCCTAACCATCAGCCTCAAGAAAACGAACATCATGGGGCAGGATGTCAGAAATGCTCCATCCATCAATATTGGCGACCACGCTCTGGAAGTGGTTCAAGAGTTCACCTACCTAGGCTCAACTATCACCAGTAACCTGTCTCTAGATGCAGAAATCAACAAGCGCATGGGTAAGGCTTCCACTGCTATGTTCAGACTGGCCAAGAGAGTGTGGGAAAATGGCGCACTGACACGGAACACAAAAGTCCGAGTGTATCAGGCCTGTGTCCTCAGTACCTTGCTCTACGGCAGCGAGGCCTGGACAACGTATGCCAGCCAAGAGCGACGTCTCAATTCATTCCATCTTCGCTGCCTTCGGAGAATACTTGGCATCAGGTGGCAGGACTATATCTCCAACACAGAAGTCCTTGAAGCGGCCAACATCCCCAGCTTATACACACTACTGAGTCAGCGGCGCTTGAGATGGCTTGGCCATGTGAGCCGCATGGAAGATGGCAGGATCCCCAAAGACACATTGTACAGCGAGCTCGCCACTAGTATCAGACCCACCGGCCGTCCATGTCTCCGTTATAAAGACGTCTGCAAACGCGACATGAAATCGTGTGACATTGATCACAAGTCGTGGGAGTCAGTTGCCAGCATTCGCCAGAGCTGGCGGGCAGCCATAAAGACAGGGCTAAATTGTGGCGAGTCGAAGAGACTTAGTAGTTGGCAGGAAAAAAGACAGAGGCGCAAGGGGAGAGCCAACTGTGCAACAGCCCCAACAAACAAATTTCTCTGCAGCACCTGTGGAAGAGCCTGTCACTCCAGAATTGGCCTTTATAGCCACTCCAGGCGCTGCTTCACAAACCACTGACCACCTCCAGGCGCGTATCCATTGTCTCTCGAGATAAGGAGGCCCAAAAGAAGACTAAATTATGCAATTCATAGTTAGTAAAACGTAATAATTAATCCAGCCACTGAGCCAGGAATTAAAGTTTTTTCAAAAAACACTTGGAATGAGAAAGGTTTAATATTCTGTAAACTATCCACTCTTGGTAACACCACCTTTTTCAAAAATGATGAATATGTTCAAGTGAAGCTTAAATATATTTTTAACTGCTTATGCACCACTTTCAACTAATGTACGTAATGCATCATGTCTCTCTGCAGCCTGTGGTTTATAGAGATTAAGCCATTTTGGTCATCGCCAACAAAATTTACTGTTACAGCACTCATAAGTAATAAACCCTGTACTCCTCAGTTAATTTCTGTACTCCATGCAGCCTTTGGCATGTATCCTTTATCTGTATTAGAAGTGTTTGATATGTCCTAGGACATCGAAATAATGATCACAAATTCTAGTGTGACATGATATTTATTAGATGGTAGGATAACAATATGACCAGAACTATTTCTCCCTCCCAGCGGCTGTAAATCTGGCATATCCAGGTGTTCTACAGCTGTATTGCTGGAGGTATGGAGCAGTGGTACAAATGGGTTTCTTTGAATAATTATTGGCATATTTCATAATTTACCTTTTGTTTTCTTATCTAAATTATGGGACTAAACATTCATAGTTGCTTCTCGGCATTTTAATGAAGGAAACAGCATTTTACGAACATACAAACATACAAACATAAGACCATACGAATTAGGAGCAGGAGTAGGCCACTCGGCCAGTGGCAGTGTGTTATTCTGGCAAAGGACAAGAGGGTATAGCCTCAAGATTAGAGGGAGCAGATTTAGGACTGAATTAAGAAGGAACTTCTTCACCCAGAGGGTTGTTAATCTATGGAATTCCTTGCCCAGTGAAGTAGTTGACGCTTCTTCAGTAAACGTTTATAAAGCTAAGGTAGATATCTTTTTGAACAATAAAGGAATTAAGGGCTACGGTGAGAGTGCGGGTAAGTGGATCTGAGTCCACGAAAAGATCAGCCATGATCCTGTTGAATGGCGGAGCAGGCTCGAGGGGCCGGACAGCCTACTCCTGCTCCTAGTTCTTATGAAGAGGATTTTTTAAATAGTGATTTATATTGTGAGAGGTGAGAAGACACCCATGGGCATGATATAAAATGCCAAACTTGTAACTAGAAGTAAGTATTTAACTATTAACATGGAATACTTTGCTAATTGCTTTATATGTCACTTCCCTACTTCCTTGCAAAAATGTATTAAGACAATACCCATATAAATATGTCTATATATAGTGAGCACCACAATTAATTTTGCCTTACCTGAATAATCTCCTCAAGGTCCTCAAAAAGTGTCCGATTAACAGTGAAGTGATTTAAAGTTGCTAGAATGTCACCTGATGGCTATTTTCAGTGAAGACATTCAAGCAAGACAAGCTTAATCGTAATCTTTATTATAAATGCAGTATGTATATTCCGTATCACAGACATACGAACATACGAATTAGGAGCAGGAGTAGGCCACTCAGCCCCTGGACCCTGCTCCACCATTCAATAAGTTCATGGCTGAACTGATTACTACTCCACATTCCCGCCTACCCCTGATAACCTTTCACCCCCTTGCTTATCAAGAATCTATCTACTTCTGCCTTAAAAATATTCAAAGACTCTGCTTCCACCGCCTTTTGAGGAAGAGAGTTCCAAAGACGCACAGCCCTCTGAGAGAAAAAATTTCTCCTCATCTCTGTCTTAAATGGGCAACCCTTTATTTTTAAACAGTGACCCCTAGTTCTGTTTTCTCCCAGAAGAGGAAACATCCTTTCCACATCCACCCTGTCAAGACCCCTCAAGATCTTATATGTTTCAATCAAGTCGCCTCTTACTCTTCTAAACTCCAGCAGATGCAAGCCTAGCCTGACCAACCTTTCATCATAAGACAACCCACCCATTCCAGGTATTAGTCTAGTAAACCTTCTCTGAACTGCTTCCAATGCATTTACATCCTTCCTTAAATAAGGAGACCAATACTGTACACAGTACTCCAGGTGTGGTCTCACCAATGCCCCATATAACTGAAGCATAACCTCCCTACTTTTATATTCAAGTCCCCTCACAATAAACAATAACTTTCTATTAGCTTTCCTAATTACGTGCTGTACCTGCATACTAACCTTATGCGATTCGTGCACTAGGACACCCAGATCCCTCTGCATCTCAGAGCTCTGCAATCTCTCACCATTTAGATAATATGCTTCTTTTTTATTCTTCCTTCCAAAATGGACAATTTCACATTTTCCCACATTATACTCCATTTGCCAGATCGTTGCCCACTCACTTAACCTATCAATATCCCATTGTGTCCTCTTCAGTCAGTCATTTGTTTTGTTAAAAATCAGAACTAAAAATATTACAGACCTATGGAGGTACCTTAGCTCAATTAGAAATATATATTTCAGATAAAACGGAAACTGTGAATTCTTCAAATTTGAAATAAAATCAAAAGATGTTGAGAATATGCCCAAAACTTTAACCTGGCATTATCTTCCAAATGTTAATTGACTATCTCTGTTTTATCAGCATTGTTTTCTCCTACTTATTTCAATTTGCAAGTCCAGCCTGAATTTTCATTTAAAATGAAATTATCCTAACACTTATGACATGAGCAAATGAATAATGGGGAAAGTTGAAATAGCCGATTCATTATACTGATGTGAAAGGCTTTCATACATAACTATTGTCACATAGGAATTACCAGACTCTACTCATTATTTAATAAACTAAGTATGCTCCTGTCAACTCTCTCTGGAGTGAGATTCCTCCTGTGGATATTTTAGATTTTCAGCAAAATTATCAACAAGAGGAATTTCAATTCTTATGTATCCCATAATAATTATTCTTATCTGTGAGACAACCCTTCATATGATCGATTGAGCTTTTCAAAGGAAAACAACATCTTATATGAAAAGTGAGTCAGTCAGGGGACGTAATTTTGTAATATATACTAGAGTAGTGTTAGACAATTGAGGCAGATACTTTCTTAATGACGGCATTGGTAAGGGAGAATGATCATTGGGCAGAGACATTCAAGGGTTACACTACCTTGTCTTTGAATAGGGCTGGGTCGAGTCAATATTACTGAGGTGGATGTGGCAGAAGCAGTAGTGTTCTCATCTTTACTGTCATGTTTGCCAGTCCCTCCCATGAAGGCATACTAAAATGTGTACAGATGTGTTTACATGGCTGTAAATAATAGATCAGTGGACAAAAAAGGAAAGCAAAACTTGCATTAACACAGTCTTTCGTGCCCTCAGGATGTCCCAAAGCTTTAGAGACAATGAAGTACTTTTGAAGTGTAGTCACTGTAGAAAAACATGGCCATCAATTTGTGCACAAACAGCGATGAGATAATAACCAGATAATCTGTTTTAGTGATGGTGCTTGAGGGATAAATATTGACCAGGGCACTGGGGAGTTCCTCTGCTCATCTTTGCCTAGTGCTGTGGGATGTTTTAAGTCCATCTGAGATGGCAGAGAGAGCCTTGGTTTAACATATCATCCACAGAGATAATCTCACACCATCAAAATGTAATAGTTTTAGTGTATTCCTTGTGCTCACAAAATTGTGTCCATGACAGATTATTATCATCTCTTATTAGGATCATAATTTTTTAAAAAACTCATGGAAGGGAGGAAGCATTTTTGGCATTGGAGATGTCAAACCAAGAGAAGAAATGCTTAGTGCAGGCTCACTCAGCAACAGTACCAGCCAATCTGCTGGTTTCCCAACAGTGATCTTTCATGAAGACTGATTCTATGCCTCACCTCCAACTTTTTGGAGGAAATTGCAATATTGACACTGAAAGATGCTCCAATGCTTAAGAAACCATCTGTGAGGGAACTCGGGGCAACAACTTTCAGTCAAACCGATACTTCCAGCTTAGGGTGTTAGTGAGGAGCTGCCAAAGTGAATGAATGCAACCTCTCACTATCTTTTACACTGCAGGCTTGCATTCAATAACAAACCTCGTGTTAGAGGCGACATACTGGTATAAATAAAATTGCAGTGCAGTCGGAGGCAGTGAAATCCCCCTCAGGTTAACTCCCACTGTGGCATCGACTTCTTCATCCAACGGATCTGTCAGGTCACTTGTGTGTGCCAGCACCTGAACTTTCCAATTGGCCATATGGTCATTTTGTACCTGGGGCTTTGCATTCACCTGGATGGATTATAAATTAAACCGATGGGAGACTCTGTCCGACAATGAGCTTTCTCATTTCCTGGCTTCATTGTGACGGGACCTGATTCCTGAGTTATATTGCCACTTTTCCATCAATGACGAGCAGTTATGGATGTGCATCAACATGAAAGTGGCAGCAGTTTGCCGTGCCTTAAATCCCATCAATCTGGTTTGGAATTAGCCCCAAGTCTCAGAGATAATATCCTTACCCACTACTGCCATCTAGTCTTTTATATTCATATCGGTAACACAGATTGAAATATGGATTGAATTGAAATAACACTATCTCTTAAATAATAATGAAGCATAACTATGTTTATTTATATGGGATGGAAAGGTTGTTTATTCTGAATGTACTATTTATTTGACTTATCCGGAGAAAAATAAATTGCAGGGCTACAGGGTAAAGGCGGGGGAGTGGGACTGAGTTGCTCTTGCAGGGAACCGGCACGGACACGACGGGCCGAATTGCCTCCTTTCTCTGCTGTAACCATTCTCTAATTGTATAAGGCAGTGATAAAACAAAATTTGGAGGGGGGGGGGGAGGTGCTGCGGTGAACCTGCTATGAGAAGATAGCCAATTTAACAGAGATTACAGGGGGCATTTGGGAGGCAAATTGTGATTTTACTTGGTAAGGGTTGAGATTTAGACCTGTAAAATAGTGAGAGAAGTGACTTTGTGGAAGATGACTTCTTTTTGAAAAGAGCCCCCCCCTCGCCATGCCACAAGAATGATCGTCATAAACCTATCCCTTTGATGCAGTGCTGAAGAGGCAGAGTCTCCACCTCCTGACCCTCAGCCAGTGCTGATGTGCTTGGGAACTGAGAGGCCTCTCAACACACAGAGAGACAGACAGACACACAGACAAACTCAAAGCAGCTGAGCAGAGGAATAACTGGAGCAAGTCCCGGAGTGAACACACACACACACACACACACACAGCTCCTCTGGATGAGCTGCCTCAGATGTAAGGGACTTTCAGACAAAACAGGGACAGTTTGTTTTCTTGGAAACTTTTTTTTTGAAAAGAGAAACTTCTACACAGTTGATCTGATCGAGTTCACCCTGCCGTTTAGTGAAGTACAAGGGGCTGCGAACTGAAGAGCAGAGATTAGACGAGACAGCAGCAGAGAAAAACTTACCGCCGCTCTTTCTGGCTAAAGAACGGAAGGAGGAGAAAGGGACAAGTACATCAATCTTTGTTTTTAATCCAAATCATATCCCTCACTTCTCCCCCACTCTCCGCTCCGGCCTTGCTGTAGCGGCACTTTCAGTACAATTTACAGCGGCCTTTTGACTTTTGAGTTGAGCACATCTCGGGGCTGTTGCCCGGACCCAGTCTCTCCTGCTTGGGGCGAACTTCAGACAACAAATAACTAAATGAAAGCGATGCCTTCACAGCGCCTCGCACCAATCCTCCCATACCTGCTGCTGACACTAATCCTCCCAGGTGAGTTAGCAGTCGATCTCTTGCTTCCTGGCGTATCTTTCTTATTTCTGGTCTATATGTGTGTGTGTGCATTTGTCCATGTGTTTGTGTGTGTGTATTTGTCCATGTGTGTGTGTGTGTATTTGTCCATGTGTGTGTGTGTTTGTGTGTGTGTATTTGTCCATGTGTGTGTGTGTGTGTGTATTTGTCCATGTGTGTGTGTATTTGTCCATGTGTGTGTGTGTTTGTGTGTGTGTATTTGTCCATGTGTGTGTGTATTTGTCCATGTGTGTGTGTGTGTGCATTTGTCCATGTATGTCTGTGTGACTTTGTCCATGTGTGTGTGTGTGTATTTGTCCATGTGTGTGTGTGTGTATTTGTCCATGTGTGTTTGTGTGTGTGTGTTTGTCCATGTATGTCTGTGTGACTTTGTCTGTGTGTGTATTTGTCCATGTATGTCTGTGTGTGTATTTGTCCATGTGTGTGTGTCTTGTGCATGTTACACACACATTACGCCCATCCATACTCTTAACAAAATTTATGAAATTAAGTCTTCGAATGGATGCTACATGCAGCTGACAAGTGGATTGAGGTGATATTTTGACAGTGCTAATCTTACCTGTAGTTATTACCCTTCATTACATTTAATATTGCGGGTGGCAGTTGCAAGCAAACACTGCTTAATATTAATGGATAACCCATTTCCAGTGACACTTCTTTCTCTGTGAGCGGCGCCCAGTTAAACCTTAGCTGACTGCCTTTTTTTAGTAAAGCTTGTGCAACCTTTTCAGTGGTGACCACGCAGACTTGTCCGACCTGTCAAAAGATGGGGGAGAGAGTGCGGGGGGTTTACATCGGAGATATCAGCCGGAATCGATCCTGCACCCGGGGAGGGGGCAATAAATCCATGGCTCTATGTGAAGGGGTTTTTTCAAAGTGTATGCAGCATTTCTCCAAATGGTGCGGGGATTTTTTTTTTGTTGTTGTAGAAATTATTTATGTTCAATGTATTTAGAGTTCCGGGTTCTCTCTGAAATTTAAGCAAGTTTCCAACTTGCACTTAAAAAGGTTAAGGCGGGAGGGAGTTCTGAGAGGTCGGTGTTTTGTGTTGAGGGTTGACTTTAAAAGTTGAAGATTTGTTGGCTTTAAACCTGAGAGTGGCTTTTCCCGTTTCTCAATATCGCTCCAGTTTCATTCATCCAAAAATCCCTGACCTTTACTGGTTGCTCAGTGTCTCCGCAGTACAAGAGAATCTTAGCAACAAAAACACATCAGCCAAAAAAAACTCCTCGACTAAATATCAGAGATAGAATTCTACATCTCCATGCGGAGATAGGGAAAGTTCACCCAAAATATAACTAGTCTGGAGCTGTGAATCATTGAAGAGCTGATTATAGCGGGGGGGGGGGGGGGGGGGGGGCGGTATCCCATCTGTTTGAAATTACAGAGCAACTTTTTTAATCTCGTTCAGACCAGTGAACTAAATCAAGGAGACTAAACTGCGTCTGACGAGGAGATGTTTTCTCAGAGTATTCTTAACAACTTAAAGCAAAGCACATTACTGAATAATTATTTACCAACCCTTTCTGATTTGAAGTAACTCCAAAATTTAACGGAGTTGTATTGTACGTCACATCACTATAATACACAGTAATAGTTAATTGTGCTATCATTATTATGAAAAACTGTCAGTTTTCAGTTTGCAAAAGTCAATGTGCGGAGGGATTCAGTGTGGTGAATATGTTAGCACTAAGCAGTTTCTTATGGGTTCCGCCAACTGAATTTTAAGGAGTATTTTAATACAATTTGCTGCCTCCTGTTGCCTTTCTTGAAGCAGCTTATTGGTTCACAGACAATGTCAAAAAGCTGGACGGGTGCCAGAGTAGAGGCTTATCTCCCAGATCCCGCTTCCCTTAATAAAATCAGTACATCTTTAGATCTTTTTTTAAAATCTAATCTCCACCCCACACCCCTTCCACTTTGTTTTTCTCCAGGGCTGATTGCTGGAGGAGTAAGTGTACACAGATAGAGTGCAGTTTTTTTATGACTGCATTTAGGATGTAAAGAAGAGACTTGGCAGGACTTTTCCGCATGTGGGGAAATAAGTTGGGGAGACTCTGCTGGATTGTATATGGCCTGTGGAAGGACTGGGCTCGATTGGCTGTATGGACACCCCTGATTCGATGCTTTCCCATGTTCACTAACTCTGTTCTGCCTTTTTGTGCTTTATGCTATCATCTCTGTCTCCATTCTATCTGCATCTTTCATTCTATCCCCAGAACCCCCTAGTTCTATTCTCCAGTTCCAGTTTGTGACCTCACACTCTGTAATTCTGAGGCTATCTCCTCAACACAGGCTCTGCTTTCAAAGTTCCCTTAACAGCTTGAACTTCTATATAACACATTTAGAATGAAAATCAATTCCAAGGCACTTCGCAAAAATGGATTCTAAACCAAAGAAATAGATTCCATAAGGTGAGCAAAAGCTGCAGCAAAGAGATGGGTTTTGAAAGTCATTGTAATAGTTGAGTTAATGAAGGCATGGCTGCTTATTTCAAGTCAATTAAATGACTGAGTCACATCAGATTCAGCAAGAGTACATTACATACTGAAAGGTAACATTTCTTCTTTTATCCTCTGGCTGGGGAGTCAGTGACAAGGGGGGGTCATTAATTTAAACATGTTGCTAAGGAGAGAGAGATTGGAAGAAATATCATGACATGGAAGGTTGTTGGAGCACGTAATGCTTTGCCACAGGGAGTAGTTGTAGCAGAAACCATTGCAACTTTTATGGAAAAACAGGTCAATATTTGAAGCAGAAAGCTTTGAGGAGAAAGCAGGACAATATCATTAGCTCTAGATTGTTCCATCGAAGAACAAGTAAACACACAAAGGGCTGGATAAAATCATCTGCTGTAATCTTCTATGGTTCAAAATAAAATCTTTAATGATTCACTTAATAAATCTGAGATTGCGACTTGCAGTTTAGGGTCCAGCCAGGCACAGCCTGTTTCACGTTGATTCTGCCTAGCTGGAACTCTTCAGGAGACAAGTATGCACTAACCAGAATTTATACTTGCACAACATGCGCTCTCGTCAGTTAGAAATTTGAATATTTAGAGAACAGGGAGGGGAGAGTCTCTTCTCTCTAATCATTTCAGCTGCAGGAAATTAAGTTGCAAGCATAACCAGGGGTCTAGTGGATCCCATGAGCATTTTGTCAATTGGTTTGATGCTGCACTGAATTTAAACTCCACACCGTGTCAGAAAGTGCTGTGAGACTACGACCTCCAGAGAATCTCACTCCACTTCATTCCACAGTCTGAAATTCGACTGAAAATTTAGCTTTGGTAAACAGTCTAGGTATCCAAGAAGACTACTAGCTAAGGTCTGTGACACCTTGTCAAAGACCATTGTCATAAGGGAAGAAGGAAAGAATCTACCTCAACCCCATTCAAGAAGATTGGGACAGATAAGGAGTAAATGGAAGAAAGAGAATGAAATTCCTAAATGTGTACAGGATTCCTTCCTCAAGCAGGTTTACAAGGGTGGAGATGATGCTATATCTGGTTATGAGCTTTTCAGAGTGGTTGAAAGTGGGTTATGGTGTTCCCAATGTTTAGTTTTGGGGTATGGTGGGTGGGAAAGTGGAGTTGAATCCTAAGATCAGCCATGATCGTTTTGAATGGCGAAGCAGGCTCGATGGGCCATATGGTCTACTCTTGCTCCTATCTCTTGTCTTCTTGTGTTTTCTTGTGGCCACTTCTGTTCACTGTGTATATCAATGATTTCAATATAGGCCCAGAGAGAATGTCGATAACATTTGCACATGATGCCTTTGATAATTATTTAGAAGACCAAAGGAAACTGCAAAGAAATACTGATAAGATGGGGGAATGGGCTAAATGGACAGATGGAAATCAGTATCAGTAAGTGTGAGGTGATTCATTTGGTTAAAGATAACAGCTGTAATTTATACTCTGGATGGGAGTAGATTTTTTTTTATTCATTCATGGGATCTGAGGGATGCTAGCAAGGCCAGGAATTGTTGCCCATCCCTAATTGCCCTTGAGAAGGTGGTGAGTTGCCTTCTTGAACCACTGCAGTCCATGTGGTATAGGTACACACACAGTGCTATTAGGGGTATTGAGTACAAGGGTTGGCAGGTCATGCTACAGTTGTATAAGACTTTGGTTCGGCCACATTTGGAATACTGCGTGCAGTTCTGGTTGCCACATTACCAAAAGGATGTAGATGCTTTGGAGAGGGTGCAGAGGAGGCTCACCAGGATGTTGCCTGGTATGGAGGGCGCTAGCTATGAAGAGAGGTTGAGTAGATTAGGATTATTTTCATTAGAAAGACGGAGGTTGAGGGGGGACCTGATTGAGGTGTACAAAATCATGAGAGGTATAGACGGGGTGGATAGCAAGAAGCTTTTTCCCAGAGTGGGGGATTCAATTACTAGGGGTCACGAGTTCAAAGTGAGAGGGGAAAAGTTTAGGGGGGATATGCGTGGAAAGTTCTTTATGCAGAGGGTGGTGGGTGCCTGGAACGCGTTGCCAGCGGAGGTGGTAGACGCGGACACGATAGCGTCTTTTAAGATGTATCTAGACAGATACATGAATGGGCAGGAAGCAAAGAGATACAGACCCTTAGAAAATAGGTGACAGGTTTAGATAGAGGATCTGGATTGGCGCAGGCTTGGAGGGCCGAAGGGCCTGTTCCTGTGCTGTAATTTTCTTTGTTCTTCTTTGATGGGAGTTCCAAGATTTTAACCCAGCGACAGTGAAGGAATGACAATATAGTTCCAAGTCAAGATGGTGTGTGGCTTGGAGGGGAACCTGTAGGTGGTGGTATTACCATGCTGCCCTTGTCCTTCTAGGTGGTAAAGGTCGTGAGTTTGGAAGGTGCTGTCAAAGTGAGTGTTGGCGAGTTGCTGCAGGGCATTTTGTAGATGGTACACGCTGCTGACACTTTGCGTGGTGGTGGAGGGAGTGAGTGTTTAAGGTGGTGGATGGGGTGCCCATCAAGTGGGCGGCTTTGTCCTGGATGTTGTCGAGCTCTATGAGTGTTGTTGGAATTGCATTCATCCAGGCAAGTGGAGAGTATTCCAACACACCCCTGACTTGTGCCTTGCAGATGGTGAACAGGCTTTGGGGGGTCAGGAGGTGAGTTACTCACCACAGAATTCCTATCCTCTGACCAGCTCTTCTAGCCACAGTGTTTATATGTCTGCTCCAATTACGTTTCTGTCAACGGTAATCCCCAGGATAGTAATGTTGGGGGTTCAGTGATAGTAGTGCCATTGAATGTCAAGGGGAGATGGTTAGATTCTCTCTTGTCTCTTGCTGGAGATGATCATTGCCCACCACTTGTGTGGCGCAAGACTAGTGTTGTTCAGCAACACATGGATTTTGAGATACAGGTTCGCAAGGCATTAAAGGCAGTGCTACAGGTTGTTAAGGCTGTAAAAAAAAATGCTAATGATATTCTAGGTTTTATCACAAAATACAGAATATAAAAGGCAATGATGAGCCTGTAAAAAACCTCAAGAAGATCTCAATTAAGTATACTCAAGGCAGTATTAGGCTCCAACTGTAAGAAGGGTATTGGAAGTTTAAAGAGGCTAAACACACATTCAATTTGATGCTGGCTGGGGAAGAGCAAATATAATTAGAAGGAAAGACTTGATATTTGGGTCTTTGCTCCTTAGAACAAGGACAATTTAGAATGGAAGTGTTTAGAAGTATGAAAGGATAGGACGGGGTAGATAGAAGCAAAGTGTTTCCAGTCACTGAATAGTTTAGATTAAGGTGCCTTGTAAGGGATTTCAAACAGAGAACAGAAAACATTTTTCCCCAGAAAGTTGTGAAGTTGTGGAATTCAGTTCCAGTGTTAATGGTTGAGGCAGAAACTATATCGTTCCCAGCATTAGATCCGATCTTCAGTCAGAGTCCACCTCCGTGGGCAAGGTGAGGTTTGGTTCTGTATCACATGATGTTTTAAAGAGAGCAGAAGCCCCTAAAAGTGCTGAACTTGTAATTCTTAGTAGGCTCTGAATGAAGCCAGCTAAAAAGGAGCAGGTAGTTTGAAGGGTTAGTAGTGGAAAAGGGCAGGAAGGAGATCTCCTACCTTTTGAGCCAGAAAATTATTCAGCTTGCCTCTGGCCACCACTACCCCCAGCCCACCACTGTCACCTTCTTCCCTCTGGCCACCTTCTCCATCAGTAATGCAGAGGCAGGAAAGTCCTAAGTCCTGTCCTCTCACCTTCATTTAGATGCATTGGTAGTGAAGAGAGTGAGGGAACTTCTCAACTGACAAGCTTAGGGGTGAGGATTTAGAGGGTGGTCTTCATCTTGCAATTTCCTCACTTCTTCACCCAGCAACTGGCTAATTTCAGATGGAGGACAATCCTTTTTATAGTATTATGTTAAATATGGATATTATATTATAATATAATATATATAATATAATATGGCCACTTGGGAGGGGGGTACTTGCAGGGCTGCAGGGATTGAGCTGGGGGCTGGGACTGGCATGTGCTCCCTGGAGAACAGGCATGGACTCGATGGGCTGAATGTCCTCCTTCTGTGCTGTAAATGACTCTAAGACAAAACTTCCATTATGTTCTATATTAGCAACATCAAGAGGCTGAGATAAACTGTTTATCATATTATCAGTGTTGCTTCAGTCTCACGGTATGCAGCTACCTTGAAACACACTCCACATAAAGGGTTAATGTTAATTACATTTCTTTATGACTTTCTGGTTTTTCTTGGCGGCTGCGAATAAGTGCCACGGCACCAGTCATGCACTGCTGGCTCGTACAATCAAATGACTTGACTTGAACAGAAGAGGCATTGTACCACATGATTTGAAGAACAGTGATATTAGGATTATTCCACTGCATACTGTAAAAGAACATTGTAGCAGAGATAAATGTTATGTAATTATGCAATATTGTATTCCTGTGTGTTAACCCATAACAGTTTAATGTTTAAAATGTAAATTATAACATTTTCCTGTGATACAGATTACTTTGAGAGACCATCACCTGCTCCAAAGCAATTCTAATCTTGTAATGTGCTGAAAGACTTCACCACAACCAATGGGGCCAATTATAAGCTCTCAGCTAATACACTTATACTGAAAGAAATATTAATATAAAATAAAACCAATCAAATATTAAAAGTAGCCAGATTACCCTCTGCCCTCTGAAAAATGCTACCAGCTTCTCAGTGCTAATGGATCCCAGATTCTGACTCTTCCAGCTGCTATCAAAGATAGTTACCAAATGGTCTTTGGCCCAGCTGCCCTTCCTTGCTGGCCTCATGAACCTCCTATCCCGTGGTGCTTTGAAGGGACTGGGTGCAACCCACAAGGCTGACCTTGTAGAGACCCAATGGCTCTCCATCTCGGGCAAAGACCCAGGAAAATGATGTTGGAGGTGTATTGTCACAACCCCTACATCTTTGATATGTAATATACTCCCAAAAATGTGTGTGTGATGGTGACTTGGCATAACAGGTCTCTGCACCATTTTTCCTGCATTGTATTTACCAGGTGCAAAAGCAGGGGGGAATCAGCCCCAAACAGCTCGAATTTCCTTGTAGCTAGAAAGAAAAAGAAAGGGTAAAATGGACAACTAAATGACTGGGCAGTCAAACCTTTGGTGGAGGATGTTGTATGGATCTCTGTATGAATGGTTAGTTGAGGATAATTGAGATGGGCTTTGCAGTGAGACTATTAACCTGTTCTCAGTGCTGGCTTTCAGAAGAAGTAACTGGCAAACTCTTCTGAGAAAGTGGTTGTATGCACAACATTTCCTTATGGAACTGAACTGAAGGTCAATGTGCCAATTAGTGTTTCTAAAACTAATTGGATTCTGTAGCTCAGTGTACTCAGGGAAGGCTGTTGTTTCCCTGGTGAAGTAAGCTGACCAGTTTGTTTTGTTCGTAATTACTGAATCAACCAACAAGTTGAAACAACATTTTCTGCAGAATGTACTTAAATAGCAAAATATGAATCATATCACAGTCAATCCACTTATTCACCTCAAAATTATAGATGTACATGTACATGGGATAAGGAAGCAAGTGTAGGCCTGATGTGTGCAGAGATGAGTGGGAATATTGCTACTGCCTTTTAACATACTTAAATTACCAAAATATGCTCAAAAGGCAAGTTTTAAAGGTCCATTCATTACAAAAAGGCAAAACAAATTTAATTTGAAAATATAGATCCTGAAAATTGGGTACGATAAGAACATTAATACACAACCATTCTATTCCTGGGAAGTTTATGCTAAGTTCTTTTTTATATTCATAAATTTGAATCTTTTCATATGAATCTTTATAACAGCCTGTATTGAAGAGTTCAATTACGAGGACTGTATTTGTGTTTCATGTAGGTTCACTTATGTTTGTACTCTACATGTATGTCTTTTAATTCCAGAACTGGGTAGTGCTTCATCTCTCCACTACTCAGAGGGAACATCAAGCAGGTCCATTGAGAAGATCCAGGGCAAGTTTAGCAAAGATTTTCAATGTCATCATATGCTAAAGCACCTGTACAATGGAGCCAGGATCACAGTGCAAATGCCACCCCAAGTGGAGAGCCATTGGGTCTCTACAAGGTGAGTAAACTCCAGTTGTATTACAAGTCCATTCGACTTATATGAATAACTGATAAGCAGATAATTCTATTAAGTGAATACAAACTGAAAATTCAAGGTGATTTTCTATTTATATCCATTCTACTCCTGGGCAAGATGCAAGAAAACATAATCCTTCTCTTCCAACCACTCTCTATTGCAATCTTTGTCTCTCTATTTTATCAATATTTTTATGATCATTGCTTCTCTGCATTTTCCTCTCTTTTTCCTCCTGTGCTGTATTTACACTTTTCTAGACTGTCTCCTCCTTCTTGCATCCTCACTGTATTGAAATGAAGGCACTTTGTGCCATTTCATACTGTTCATTCCTTCAGGATCTCTAAGCTACTGAACTTTTATGTTCTTTATCTTTTCTTCCTCTTACAATCTACCAGTTTTTAAAATATCCCATCACATACTTGCTACTTCCTGACCTACTCAGTCTTCTCGCCTACTCTTTTCATACTTGGTGTTGTCTTGTACTAATGGGGCTTAGCCTTTCATCTAACTTTCCCAATAACAAAAATAATTTGGAATAATTTCATCTCCACACAATGGTAAATGAATGCTTACTTAGTGGGATCCCACATTATTGATCATGCAGCTCACATTATACACAGTTATCTGTGGTATGACTTATGTTACATCAATAATTTACTAAACTCTCAAGTACTAACAAGAAGCAAATATCAGTTACTTAATTGCACAAGAACTTAACAGTCCTGTACCAAATTCCTCACTGCCTTATTTTACTAGAGATGTTAATGCCTGGGGAGAGAAATTTGGAATTGGCATGTTAATTGTTTGTACAATAACATTACCATCAGTATCTTCTACCTTTCTATGTTCCATAGCATGTTCAGCTGACAATTAAATGTAAGAAATTGTGCAGCAGACAACTCTACCAATACATATGTCAGACAGAACTCGCTGAAAGAGAGTTAGGATACTTCGTAAACTCAACACTAAATATGTTCAACCAGGGCACAGCAGCAATCAACAAAACAATAGGATATTGAACTATATAGCAAAACTAGAATGTTATAGAGAAAATTAGAATCAAACTGTATAGTGGTCTGGTCAGACTGCAACTTGTTCTGGTCATAGAGTCATAAGGCTGAATGTTATCAGCCCTCCAGGGATGGGTAAGGAAGTGGGGCCCATAAAATTGCAAGGGAAGGCAGGGCAGGGTGGTGGTGGTGGGGGGGGGGGGGGGGGCGGTTGCGGTGGTGGGGGCAGTGGGTGGAGTGCCTGTCGCCTTCCTGATATAATTCAATTTAGTCAGAGGCGGGAAAAGCCAAGAATGGCCAGAAGCCAATTGAGGCCCTTAAGTGGCAGCAGGCAGTTAATTGCCTGTGCGCAGGAAAACGCAGCTGGGGGTCTCCCAAATGGCTGACCTGGCATCGGGACCCCCTCCACCTGCACAAGATTCAACCCATAGAGTGATTAGGGCACAGAAGCAGGCCATTCGGCCTGTTGAGTTCATGCCGGCTCTCTGTACAGCAATCCAGTCGGTCCCATTCCCCTGCTCTATCCCTGTGGCCCTGCAAACGTATTACCTTCAAGTGCCCATTCAATTTCCTTCTGAAATTATTTATCATCTGCTTCCATCACCATCATAGGCAGTGAGTTCCAGGTCATTATCACCAATCACTGCATAAAAAAGTTCTTCTTCACGTCCCCCCATATCTCTTGCCCATTACCTTAAACCATGTTCCAAGGACAACAACCCCAGCTTCTCTAACCTTGTAGTTAAATTCCCTCATCCCTGGAACCATTCTGGTAAATCTCTTCTGCATCTTCTCAAGAACCTTCACATCCTTCCGAAAGTGCGGTGACCAGGAACTGGATGCAGTACTCTGGTTGTGGCTTAACCAGAGCTTTATAAAGGTTCAGCATAACTTCCCTGCTTTTGAACTCAGTACCTCTATTTATGAAGCCCAAGATCCCAGATGTTTTGCTAACCACTGTCTCAATATGACCTTCAAAGATCCATGCACATGCTCCCCAGGTCCCTCTGTTCCTGCACATTCTTTAGAACTGTGCCATTTGGTCTGTATTGCCTCTCCCCATCCCTTCTGCCAAAATGCATCACCTCACATGTCTCTGCACTGAATTCCATCTGCCTCTTGTCTGCCCATTCTGGTAGCCTATATATGTCTTATTGCAGTCGATTGGTATCAACCTCACTGTCTGCCATATCTCCAAGTTTGGTATCATCGGCAAATTTAGAAATTTTATTCTGTATTCCAATATCCAAGTCAGTCACAAATATCATAAAGGACACTGGTCCTAGCACTGACCCTTGTGGAACACCACTGTCTACCATCCTCCAGTCTGAAAAACAACCATTTACCATGACTCACTGTCTGAACTATCAAGATTAATTTACCAGTTCTGAGGTGATATCGCAGCAATAAACTGCTGGAAACAGGGTTCAGTGAATGTGGTTTGAAATATGTGTAAATATTCAGTGATTCAGTGACCTGGTGATTTGACACAGTCCCAGCCTCATGGTCCAACTGAACTCGGATTCGGCTCTTAGACTGGAATGGTGGGAGTAGAGTGAACTGAGAATCATGCTGGGCTGTGACATAGTCATCATTGAAATCCAAACTCCAGGATTTACTGCTGATCCCAAAATAAGACTTTTCCCCCTTCCTCTCCACACTCCCACACATAATACCCATTCCCCAGCTTTTTTCATCAGTCTTCACATCCCAGGAATCAGATCCTGAGGAGAAACTCCAGGAGCAGAGGACTTGGGAATGGTGTTTAGACATCTCTGGGTGAGGTAGATAGGGCTGTTCCTGTTCAGTCCCTGTTACTGATTTCAGCTCATCAGATAGAACCAAGTTCCAGTTCGTTGCCTTTGGATCCAGGCTCATCGATGACAAGACACAATTTCTGGAGGCAGTGTCGAGAAGCGTTTGATCTCTAGTATCAAGGGTCTGAGTTATGAGGAAAGACTCAAGTGACTTGAGCTTTTTAGCTAGTCTGAGAGGTGATCTTACAGAGGTATATGAAATGGTTAAAGAAATGGAAAAAATTAAACCAGAATGCTACTTTAAATTCAATTTTTGAGACAAAATAAGGGATCACAGGTTCAAAACAAGTAAAGTTAACTTTAGGACTGTCATCAGGATTTTCTTTAAACAAAGACTGATGTGTGGAATGGATTTCCAAATAGAATAACTAAGGGATAAACACTGGAATTATTTAAGAAACAGTGGGGTGCTTCAGGATGGATAATTTAAGTTGTGCCAAATGATCTTTGTCATCCATAATCATTGTAATCTGGTGAACATCCTACTGATGTTCACATCAACACATTTCTTTGTTCAGTTGATGCATTCATCAGTACTCTCTTGATGACCTTTTGTGGGTGAGGGATAGTGAATTTCATGCTGTGGAGTGGAAGGTTTTCCTATGTTCTGTACAGTAACAGCATTAGCTGCTATAGGGTTAAGTATAACACAGAGCTGTCTGAGATTAATGCCATAATTTGAACTTGAGGTTGCTGCTGTGTTTGATTCTTCTGCCTGGTGGCTACAAAGGGAGTGTTGTTGGATTGCTTTTTCTATTGGCTGCAATTTAACAATCTGACACAATGGCCACAACAACCACAACAACTTTCATTGATATAGTGCCATTAATATAGTAAAACATTCCAAGCTGTATCTCAGGAGTGTTATCAAACAAAATTTAACACCGAGCCACAGCATATTTGCACAGATGACCAAAAGCTTGATCAAAAAGGTAGGTTAAGGAGCGTTTTACAGGAGCAAAGTGAGGTAGAGAGGAAGAGAGATTTAGGGAAGGAATTTCAGAGCTTAGGGCCTAGGCAGCTCAAGGTATGGCCACCGATGGTGGAGTCATTTAAATCAGGGATGCACGTGAGGCCAGATTAGGGGAGCGCAGAGATCTCGGAGAGTTGCAGGGTTGAAGGAGGTTGCAAAGATAGGGAGGGTGAGGCCAAGGTGGGATTTGAAAACAAGGATGAGAATTTTAAAATTGAGGCGATTCCAGGCCAGAACCCAATGTAGGTCCACAAACACAGGTGTGAGTTAGGATACAAGCAGCTGAGTTTTGGATGAACTCAAGTTTATGTAGGGTGGAAGATGAGAGGCCAGTCAGGAGAGTGTTGGAATAAAAGCAAAATACTGTGGATGCTGGAAATCTGAAATAAAAACAGAAAGTGCTGGAAATACTCAGCAGGTCTGGCAGCATCTGTGGAGAGAGAAACAGAGTTAACGTTTCAGGTCTATGACCTTTCATCAGAACAGTTCATCAGATCAGAAATATTGGAATAGTTATGTCTAGAGGTAACAAAGGCATAGAAGAGGATTTCAGCAACAGATGAGCTGAGGCAGGGACAGTACTGGGTGATGGCACAGAGGTGGAAGTAGACAGTCTTGGCAATGGCACAGATATATGGTCAGAAACTATTTCCAGGGTCAATCATGACACAAAGGCTATGAACTGTCTCTTCAGCCTCAGACAGTTGCAAGGGAGAGGTATGAAGACAATCCACTTTTTTCAATGACAGTTCACTGTTTGTGTAAATGAACTGTTTTGCTATTCTATTTGGTGTTAATTGAAGAGAATTCATTGGCTTTGTTCAATTAGTAGGGCATACACCTGCAATGTAGATGACCAGAACTATTCTCCCCAGATGGTTAGTGTAACTGAAGTACACAGCTTCATCAATGTTCTTTAATTACCCTGCTCTGTCCATGCTGTGCTATGCAATGGTAGAATGCAGTTTTGTATTGAGTCAGCTCCTGAATTTGACTGCCTTGTTGGTGGGGCAATTAGCAAAATATAAATAAAAAGAACAAATTTTACTCCCAACCTCTTGGCTGATGTAGATGGACAATGCATGTGAAGGATTTAAGATAGAAAATGTAACTTTGTTTCTTAAGGTTCATGCTGAAAATACTGTCTATTTTTCAAACAACTATGGAATTTTATAAATTATGTTAAAACCAAATATTATTGCCTTGCTGGTTGTGAAGCTAATTGTCACCTCTCTCCACAGTTGCGAGGTGAGACCAGGTCCTGAGTTCATTACCAGATCCTACAGATTTTACTCCAATAACACATTCAAAGCTTATCAGTTTAATTATGGAGACAATCACTGTACACATCCCACCTACACCTTGGTGATCAAAGGGAAACTCCGCTTGCGCCAGGCTTCCTGGATCATTCGAGGAGGAACTGAGGCTGATTACCATCTGCACAGGGTCCAGATCATTTGTCACAAAAAGGTGACAGCTGAGGAGATGAGCCTGAAATTGAACAGGTCGTGCCCAGGGTTCGTGCCAGGACAGAACGTGTGGGAGCCTAACGTGAGCTACGACCTGTGGAGTGATGAGACTGGCTGCAACTGTTTCCAAGCTCTGAATTTTGCCATGCACGAACTGCAGCTCCTCAGGGTCGAGAAACAGTACCGGCACCACAATCCTGAGCATGTGGTGCAAGAGCTCTTCCTGGGGGACATCCACACAGATTGGTCCCAGAGGATGTATTACAGACCCTCCAGCTATCAACCTGCATTGCAGAATGCTAAGGTAACTCTAATTTCCTGAGGCTGGTATCTTCCTCTGTTACCCTTAAATATAGTTCCTCTACAACTTCTGACAAACAAAAACATTCCTATGAATTTAGTCATCTTTAAAATGTACTTATTACTATTGTTCTTAAATATTGAGCATTAGTAGAAAAGAAAACATGGAGGCCAACAGCAAGTCATTAAAATGTGGTAGTGTGCTGCTCATGTCTGACACTGATATTATCAGCCTGACCCCCGAAATCTCAAATTACCCTGAATTCAGAGCCATGGGAAGTAATAATTTGGATCCAGGTTTTTTTTAGTAAAAGCTACTATTTCTTGATCCAATGTCATTTATAACATTGGATAAATACCTGAAAGAAAAATTGGCAGTGCTATGGGGAAAGAGCAGGGGAGTGGGATTAATTGGATAGCTCTCCCAAGAGCTGGCACAGGCACAATGGACCAAATGGCCTCCTATGTTGTATCATTCTATGATTCTATAATCTTACTTCTTTTTAGTCCACTTTTTCAAATATAACAGTTTCACAATCATAGTTCTGTCCAACGTTGGGTAGTGCTGTAGCTTAAAGCAGTCTCTTTAATTTCATGCCACCTCTAAATAGAAATTTAGTTGCGCAACCTTTTGCCAAAAGTCATAGCTGAACAAGAATCAACATTAGGGCAGCATAGGAGATGGCAGGATACAGGCAGAGTGGCAGATGGCAGGACTGGCACAGGGCAGCAGATGGCAGGAGTGGTGCAGGCAAATGGTTGGGATCATGGCTTGAATGATGTTAATGAAGCCCTCATCAATAGTTCCAAATTTTAAGATACAGAGTGAATGAAAAATTGGATTTCTATTTCAAATACCTGTACGCCGTCCCAGCGGGTCAGATGGTGGCGTGGGGGCGGCGTAAAATTGAGCGGGAGGCTCCGGTAGGCCTACCCACCCCGCTCCCACCTCCGGTCAACTTTACGGCAATCGGGCGGGGGGAGGGGGTGGAAATGGCCCGACCGCCCAAGGTCAATCAAGGCCCTTGAGTGGCCACTTAACGGCCACTTAAGGGCCTTCGCCCACCTCCAGGGGTATTTTACCCATGGCAAGTGGGCGTACTGGGGACGTGAAAGGCCTTTCCGCGCCCTGGGGGATGGGGGATCGTGGCAGTTGGGCACAGGCTGCCCAATTGAGGGCCGCCTCCGCCTCCCAACTCATCCCCAGGACCCAAGATGCCACCCCTTCCCCCAAACAACCATTCCAGTCTCACCAGGGAAGGACCGATCCAACTTACCTCGTCTCCAGGCTCCGTGGCGCGTCTGGTCTGCAATCCCAGCAGTGGACACCGCTTCTGGGGGCACTGCTGGGACTAAGAGCTGCCGGCCCGCTGATTGGCCGGCAGCTCACTGAGGTGGGACCTCCTCCCTCAAGCGGGTGGAAGTCCCGCCTCGGGACAATTAAAGCCTGGGGACCCGTACAATACGGGACAGAACCCTCGGGCTAGGCGGAAGCGGGTTCGCCACCGACTTTTACGTTGGTGGCGAATTCCCATCTGCCTAAGGTAAAATCCAGCCCCTGCACTTTTGCTGTATGGCTTACATTTTAGAAATTCAGAGACCCACCATTGGCTTGTTCAAAATTAGACCTGCACCCAATTCGGAATTGTGTCAGAGGCAGCGAGTAGCCAACTAACATTTGCTTGGCAGGGGAAAGAAGTTATATAGTGTTACTCAGCCATACACCATGGCTCAGTTAGTAGCACTCTCACCTCTGGGTTACAAGGTTTCAGGTTCAGGTCCGACTCCAGGACTTGAGCACAAAAAATCAAGGCCGACATTCCAGTATGGTACTGAGGGAATGCTGCACTGTCCGAGGTACCACCTTCTGGATGAGATGTTAAACTAAGGCCCCATTTGCTTGCTCGGGTAGATGTAAATGATCCCATGGCATAATTTTGAAGAAGCGCAGAGGAGTTATCCCTGATGTCCTGGCCAATATTTATCCCACAATCAACATATAAATAGATTATCTGGTCATGAACACATTGCTGTTTGTGGGAGTTTGCCATGTGCATAATGGCTGCCGTGTTTCCTGCATTACACTGCATTCGCTGTGAAGCACTTTGAGATGTCATGAAAGGTGTTGTATAAATACAAGTCTTTCTTTGATATTATATATATATATATATATAAAAGAAATGTAAACTTTATTTGTGACCATCTTCAAGTATATTAGTAACATTGACTATAGCAGTATGGAAGCATGCCACTATGAGGCAGCCTTATCAATCAGGCCACAGGGATTATCTCTGGCATGGAAGCCATGCCAACTGAGGTTTCTTTCATCTGTGAAAGGTTCACCATAGCTCCAAGTCTAGGTGCCGACCCTCTCCTTTATACCCTTATCATTATTACATGATAGTCAGCATCCTGCTCCAGTTATAATTTCCCTTTGTCTCGCAGACTTTAAATAAACGTAATCACATGACAAAAGGTTGTAATGTTTTGACCAAATAGTTTGTTTTGCTGAATTAACACCCTGGTGCCCTTACGATTTGCATTTGTGAGTACCAGTTACCTTATCGCACAGCATATGCATCCTGCAGTTCAACCAGTTGAATCTGGTGAATCTAAGTCTAATTACTATTTGGCTTGGGAACTTGTGAACTTCCAAGTTTTCCTGTGGCATCTCGAAGTGCAATATTCCATTACAAATACAAACCCTACTTGTTTTTCCACTTGTATCATCTTCGAACCACATGCTTAATTTCCTAATCCGTTTATCCACTCAACAACTATCTGCTTAAACATTTCCTTATAGACAAACTGTGAAATGATAATTAGGTGTTTATTTGTTACTTGTGGTTTAAGGATCAGGGTAGGCAAATAAAAGTTAAAATTTACTCTTGTGTGAAACAAAGCATAGCAATGTTAAACTAGCAGATTTGCTCATCAGTAGCTCCGATTAACCCTTTCCATATTGGTCTCTTACATTCTCAAAACTTATTATCCATCCATCTAAAAGGTGCCAAAGAATTCTAACAACTTGTAATTGCAGCTGTGTAATTAAAAATGATCAGCGTCCACATGGATCAGTACAACAAGCAGATCTGCCAATAATTCAGCTGAGGGATTATAAAGAGGCGGCAAAAAGGTGATTGATTTTTCATAAGTGATCAGTCAGGTCTTCCAGATACACAATAATATTTTATGGAGAAGCTTAGAGGCAAATTTCTAAAGGAGCCTTTATCCAACCTAAACACTCTTAAGAGGAGCCATTCCCAGTAATTATCTGAGATGCATTTTCCTATCACATTGAAAGAACAATGGGTTTCCTTAATGGCTCAATAATTAATGCACCATATAATGTATTTCCAAGCCATACAGAACAGGTAAGTCCCAGGTACAGTGTATGCTGAGTTAGCCGAATTGAACCTTAGTTACAGTGGGAATATGAAAACTAGCCTTAGCTTCCCAGGTTCAGAAGAAAAAATGGGAAAATAATATAAGGTTTATGCTTTTGATTATTCCTGATTGACCATTGCTTAGAAAGTGGATTCAGTATGAGAACAGGATCAGTCTTGGCTGCAAATTGGCATCGACGCCTTTCTGCATCTTAAAAAATGCTTAAAAGAAAGGAAAATAAACTGTAAAGGAGGTTCAGCTGAGAAAATCTTTTGTTCAGGCTGGTTATGGCTGTATCAATTAATAGAAGGAACAAATCTTGATTAAATCTCTCCTCAGGGCATTCTTCATCCGGACATTCGATCTCAAACATCACTTTATTCCTATGGCTTCTCTTTTCAGGAAATGTTATCTCAATGTCCATCTGACCTATGGTTTCCAGTGCAGAAACATGAGCTGATGCAAAACCCATTTTCTCTAAATAAATTACACTGCATGAATTTACCACACAACAAGACACGCGAGGACGAGTCCTGAAAAGATCTTGCATGCAGAGCTCCGTGCCTTGATGTAGTCACCCTGTCCTTTTACTGAACTGCATAATTTACCAGTACTTTGGCACCATCATGCAATTCATTGATTTGATATCAAAGCACTTTCATGTTTTCAAAACAGCACTTCCAGCGTGTGTCTGACACTGACAGTCACTTGGCAGCAGGTTGGGTGAGATACTGTTTGAGTATGGATCAACGTTGAATGGAAGTACCGAAGATACATTGTAACACAGCAAAAATGTCACAGACAACACTGACAATTTAGTTGCAATCAAAACAACCAAATTCAGCATGTGACTGCTACAGGGCATTTTTATTAATGTCTAGCATTCTTTGCTGTAAACCTTCCTTTTTGTCCTCCATATTGCTTCCACCTTCATATCCACCTTCAACATTCATTCCCTCCACCACCGAGGCACAGTGGCAGCAGTGTGTACCATATACAAGATGCACTGCAGCAACTCACCAAGGCTCCTTCGACAGGACCTTCCAAACCCGCGACCTCTACCACCTAGAAGGACAAGGGCAGCGGATGCTTGGGAACACCACCACCTGCAAGTTCCCCTCCAAGCCACAAACCATCCTGACTTGGAACTATATTGCCGTTCCTTCACTGTCGCTGAGTCAAACTCCTGGAACTCCCTTACTAACAGCACTGTGGGTGTACCTATCCCATATGGGCTGCAACAGTTCAAGAAGGCGGCTCACCACCACCTTCTCAAGGGCAGTTAGGGATGGGCAATCAATGCTGGCCTTGCCAGCGATGCCCACATCCCATGAACGAATAAAAAAAAATTAACAATGTGTAGTGTAACTGATAATTGCCCAGTTTGGCTGATGTCTGATGTGCTGTCCATGATCACACCATAATACTTTGCCTGATGAACCTTTTCAACAATAATCTCCAGGATGTGCTTTGTGTTTCAGGCAATCAATTCATTTTGAATATTGTTACTGATGTAATGATCACTCATTATGGGGTCACACTTACCAGCAGTTCAACTTGGCCAAGAAAAATTGCATAGGAACATAGCAACACAGGAAATAGGAGCAAGAGAAGGCTGTTCGGCCCCTCGTGCCTGTTCTGCCATTCAACTAGATCATGGCTGATTTTCTACCTCAATGCCATTTTCTTGCACTTTCCCCATATCTCTTGCTATCTTTAATATCCAGAAATCTATCAATCTCTGTCTTGAATATACTCAATGACTGAGCCTCCAACGTCCTCTGGGGTAGAGAATTCCAAAGATTCACCACCCTCCAAGTGAAGAAATTCCTTCTCATCTCAGTCCTAAATGGCCTACCACTTATGATGAGCCTCTGTCTCCTGGTTCTACAATCCCCCAGCCAGGGGAAACATCCTCCCGGAATCTACCCTGTTGAGCCTTGTAAGAATTTTGTACGCTTCAATGAGACCACCTCTAATTCTTCTAAACTCTAGACAATATAGTCCCAGTTTCCTCAAACTCTCCTCATAGACAATCCCATCATCCCAGAGATCAGTCTGATGAACCTTCGTTGCACTCCCTCTATGGCAAGTATATCCTTCTAGCTAAGGAGAGCAAAACTGTACACAATACTCCAGGTGAGGTCTCACCAAGGCGCTATACAATTGCAGGAAGACTTCTTTACGACAAATTGCCGAACAATGCAAATGAATCTTGTGAGCACAAATCTCCAGTAATTCTTTTCCATTGCTGATAACTCCATATTGACATCACTAGTCCCTGCTTTCCGTCCTGGATTCACATTACACACATGTACTGGTGAATGTTCGTGCTTAGAATAGACAAAAATGCCCTTGCAAACATTGAAACTATCCTTCAAAAATGATTTTAACGTTTTGTTTAAAAAATAATGCTTCATCTGAAGACTGATAAAACATTGGCTGTGATCAAAGAACTTTGTCTCCATTTTTCAGATGGATGTAGTAGCTCGCCATAATGCACCATGGAACGTTCTCATTGTTTTGTGGAAATTCAATACACATTGTTTTGTTTGGCCTTCTTCTGACAAGTTTGTATCTTTGCACATCAGTTAATCTTCCTGGCCATAGTGCTGGGTCATCAGAGAACATCTGAACAACCTCTGTGGGGTCTCCTTGTGATTCAGGATCTTACGATTCTATTTGTACATTTCCCACAGTTTATTCTAGCATTTCTTCAAGGTTTGCCACCTCAGGGGTCAAAGTTGATATAGAATCATAGAATAGGACAGCACAGAAGGAGGCCATTCAGGTCATTGAGTGTGCGCTGATTCTAGCCTTCTATCCATTCCTCGCCTTTTGCTCCACCAATGGCGGCAGAGTTATCAATCATCAGCCTATCTTTCTGTCAGCCGACGTTGTGAGCTCGAGACATATATATGAATGCAGTATCAACATTGCATTTATGCAAAATGCCAACGCATTCTGGGAGGAATGTGTTGAGCATAAAAAGACCCAGTGACACTGGCTGATACCAATTTTACCTCAGTTATCTGACTTTTTTAAAATTTGTACCTTGTCACATAAGATATAGTTCCAGGTTAAAAAAAAGTCTTCTCTCCCCATAGCTCCCTATGCTTCAAATGTAACCATCTGTAGAAAGAATGGGAATGGTATCAGAGTGGTTATGTTACGAGATTAATAATCCAGTGGCCTCAACTAATGCTCAAGAAACATGGGGCTGAATTTTATGAGTGCGCCGCAGTTTGCGCTGGCACACTCTAAAAACGGCGTGCATCTCGCGCGGATGCGACGTCCCTGAGCCCCTGCGATATTACACACGGGGGCTCATTTAAATAGAGGGGGCGGAACGGCCACCCCGAATGATGTAAGGGGGCAGCTGCCGTGTCCCCGGCAACGGCGTCCAGCGCCATTTTTAAAAGGTTTTAAGCCCTTAATAAACATTTAAATTTTTAAAGATGGACTGCACATAATATGTTATTAATAAATAATTAGGAGATGGAGGCCCTTCCCGAACCCCACCCCCCCCCTCCCCGGCATGGTCATTTCATTGCCCCAAAATGAACATCCATTGATTTTACAAAAACCCAAACTTTCCCCCCAACCTTCAATCTTTTGCCCTTCGACCTCTTCCAACCATCCTCACATCCAATTAAAGTTGATTTTCCAACTCCTCCCTCCACCCCTCCCCGCCCCTGAAGATTCTATTGCCCACCCCTCCCCACCAGGTTGTCGCCCAGAACTCCGTGCACGAACGGCGGCCGTAATATCGGAGTGGGACGGCCGCCACCTGTAGGTAAATTAATTTGAATGTCATTAGGGCTCATTTAATATGGAGATGAAGGGCCCGCAACCTGGTGGCGGGGTGGCCGTACCGAGGTTCCCTCCCCCCCCCCCACCAGTAATATGCGGCGGGCCCTTCTTGGCGTCGCGGGTCGAGGCGGGCCTCTCCCTGCAGCATCAAATCTCTCTGTGGCAGCTGGGGGAATTTAAATTCAATTAATTAAATAAATCTGGAATAAAAATCTAATACCAGTAATGGTGATCATGAAACTACCGGATTGTCATAAAAAATGCATTTGGTTCACTTTAGGGAGGGAAATTCTTGACCAGTCCGGCCTACATATGACTCAAGACCCACAGCAATGTGGTTGACTCTAAATTGCCCTCTGAAATGGCCTAGTACGCAAGGTTGTGTTCAACTACTGAGGAAAAAGTCCAATTAGACTATCTAACAGCACTGTGGGTGAACTTATACTACAAGAACTGCAGTGGTTCAAGAAAGTGACTCAAAACTACCTTCACCAGGGCAATTATGGGTGGGCAATAAATGCTGGCCTTGCCTACATGTTATGAACTACTTAAAAAAGACATTTTTACATATGATATTGGAATGGTACAGAATAGCATGAAGAAACTAGCAGCCAATGAGAGCTTCTTTCTTCATGGCTTTGTGCAAAGTGAGAGTATTTCCATTAATCTCTATGGTATAGTCTTTCTGTTATAAAGATTAAACTGTGTCAATGCACATGGATTTAGAAAGCTCTTAGTGAGGCATTTAAGTGATTTGAGGAACCTGAATGGCCTAAGAGGACAAATATATTTTATTCTTTGCTATATTTTTAATTTAAAAGCATTAAACATAATTTTTTTGCACAATTTTATTTTAAAGCACTCAGAGATTACTCTCAGCATAGAAAGAGTTTAATGACAATTATCGTTGCCACAGAACATTAATCTGAAAAAAAATGCCCAATTAAAATCCGATTGATCACCAATCCTTCGTCATAGTGCCTTGGTGTATTGACCAGAAATGACACAAGTGGGGTCATAACTCGTAGACTCCTCGTCCCGCAATTTCCCACTTGCTAAATTCTTCATTTCGACGAGACCATCAAGGGAAATAACATACTCCCTAGCAGCTAGTTTGAAGGGTGGTAGAGATCCGGGATGGTATGTCTGTCCATTTATTTGGTTGGTGAAGAACTTGCAGTTTGAGTACTTGAATTAGGGGAGAAAATAAATTTTAAAAACTGGGTGGAATGGAATTTAATTGAATAGAACAAAGCGTATTAATCCACTTTGCAAAGTGCTCACAAAAAGTGTTACCAGACACTGGAGATCCCATTTTACAGAACTCCCAGACACTGGAGATTTGAAGTTAAAATACTGCCAACTGTGACATGGCACCAAACATCTCATAGTTCCCTGGTTCGAAATGAAACATTGTAAGTGGTTTTAGAAAAGGAGGTATTTTCTACTCTGCAATCAGGTGTACCGCATGGACACTGCCAGCAGTCATTCTGTATAAGATTTAAACAAAGAATATCCCCATAGCAACCTAGTATTTTCATCTGCAGCAGTACAAATATATGTGGCACAAATGCTCTGTGGTTACTGGAGAGCACAGGGTTTGCTACTTCTGCGTGCAGCCTTTCATTCTATGAGTCATACTGACCAAAGCAATGAATGAAAACCTCAGATTCTCTCAATGCACAATGATGGCTTCTTTGAGCTAACTAGTTCCTCCCACATCAGAGAGGATTCTTGAATTTGCTTGTTACATGTATCATCTGTTTGGTAAGTCCCTGTCAATGAAAAATATACAGGCAGTTTGCTTTGCCATTATCTTCTAAGTTGGATGCAGTTCTGGAGCCATGAATCATACTTCAGAAAATATCTGGCTGTCCCATTCCTAATCCCTGTCCAATGACTCCATGGAAAATCTGGACATCAGGTGAGGACAGAATTAGACATGGGCCCCTCCTTCAAACTAGTCAGAGTATACTGAAGCTCACACAGAGTACCAGAGAATAATGCCCATGGAACTATGCCCGAAAATAAATCAACCTGTTCATTAACTTGTTTGTTTTAAAATAACGGTTGCACTAAAAGCAATCCCATTTGCTCCCTGTCTGTGCTGAAAAGTGAGTTTTTATGGAAGTCAGAGATAGGGTTGGCCTGGCTCTGACAACCTCCATGTTTGAATAGCCTTCCAACATCCCTACCTAGGTTCACATATGAATAATGGGCACCCGAGATTCAGGAGAGATGGGGCAGGGGGGGTGGGGGTGGAATGAGAAGGCAGTACAGACTAGAGGTACCTCCTCAGACTAGGCTGGATACTGGAGGTGAAAAGATGATTGTCTGGCAGATGGCAATTATTGTCTGTTCCTTGTCAAAGAATGCAGGAGCAATATTCCAAGAGTTTCCCAAATATGGCAAGTCTGCATGTATTTTGGCCACTTGGGCTCTATAGGGGATTAAGAGTTGTTTAGGGAAAAAGAAGTCTTCAACGTGGAAGAGGAAACTGTGGCTCTTCGGAGGTAGTTTTGTATAGATGTGGATGTTCCACGAGTTAATAAGATCAAGAATATCAATAGGTGAGGAAAGATAAGGTAGGGGCATCAAGGTAAAAAGTGGCAGCTGTAAGTTATACTTGTGAGAGACGTAAAGAAAGTATGGGCCCGATTTTAATTCTGTACAAGTGGATGGGTTTGAATGAGCTAAAATCTCACCCCATGGGCTCTGAAATTATTCCGCAAAGTACTCGCGGACCAAAACTAATACATTTATTCAAAATTTCTCTCTGCTGTCTTAGTGGAAGGATTATCTCATTTTAAACAGGTCAGCCTTTGCTAATTATAGAGAGGGATTTTAGATGAACATATTGGTATTCATTCGTTAGCATCGGGGTCTAGGTATTGAAAGAAACTAGATTTTAGGGCAACTGTACCATTTTAATGTAATTGCTCAATTCAAATTACTGAATAATTTTTGTTCCCCCATTTGAGGGCAAATAAGGAGATCAAAGTGTGATGAACTGTGAGAGAATTGGACATTGTGCAAGATGAAGGAAGTTGATGAATGTTTTGTGGGCCAGGTTGTATTATGAACAGAGATCATGGATTGGAGGAAATAGAGCAGAAGAGAGGGCGAAACGGACAGGAAACCCTGAGTTAATCAAAGGATGGGAGAGGGTGAACCATCTGGCATCATAAATTCTCATGTGAATCTATTGACATTCTCTGGCACACAAGTTTGAAGTCCTGCCATTAATGAGCCTGGTCTTTAGCAAAATGACTTATGTATATGGAATGCTAACTCACTCCCAGATCCAGTTTTGAGACAGGCCCTGTGATAAAATGCTTCTTATAAAAATAAATGCACAAGAAAAAGTCTTTACTCTGAATTAAAGATAAGAAAAACGACTCTTCAAAGTCTGAGATTCTTGCTGTTTCCCACAGTCTATCTCCCTGGAAGGAGGGGGGGGAGGGGGTGACTCACAGCAGCTGGTTTTGGTATACCATCTACTCCTGTTAATTCAAAAGCTTAATTTGAATTACTGGACAATTTGAAGTTGAATTGCACTTTGAAGGGCTATGTCTACTCTTTTAATGCAATTGCTTCATTCAGATTGCTGGGTAATTCAAATTTTAGGGTCAAAAATCATCTTTGAATTAACAAGAGTAAACTGGGGATTTTTTTTTTGCTTAGTTTTTTGCTTTTTGTCACCCTGTGACAATGAATGAATTAGGCCATTCTTGTTGGACCCATTTGTATACAATGGAATTGATACAGTTTCTTCAAATGAGTTGTGGGGCAAATATTTCATATCTACATAAACTGGAAAATCAATAAAGATTTTTTGGTCTGACTGCTTTTCAACTAATGATCCAGAGATAGTCAAATAAATAAATAAATAAATCTATTTTGTAAGAAGAAAAGAAAATTTGTCAAGTTGGGTACTGCAGTGTAAATTTGAGAGTAATACAAAGAACTGGATTTACTTAATGGAAAACGAGAATTAGATGTACAAAGCATTTTATTGTATGTATCCTTGGTTTATCATGCAGATTTATTAACTTACTTTAGAAATCACCAACCTGAGTTTTTAACTTGAAGCATATTTTGCTCTGTAGATTTTTAAGTCTGCTTACGTTCATAAAACATTAATAAAATACACATTGACCAATACATAATGTTAAGTCTTAACACTATCCAATTCCATAATTAGAATTTCCAATTTTCTTATCATTTCAGAATCACGATCATTCCTGCATAGCCTGTCGGATAATATACCGATCAGATGAGCATCATCCTCCCATTCTACCTCCAAAGGCAGACCTGACTGTGGGGCTCCATGGCCAATGGGCAAGCCAGCGGTGTGAGGTGCGGCCTGAGGTTCTATTCCTCACCCGGCACTTCATATTCCATGATAACAACAACACTTGGGAAGGACATTACTACCATTTCTCAGACCCTGTGTGCAAGCATCCAACTTTCACCATTTATGCCAAGGGCCGTTACAGCCGAGGAATCCCTTCAACTAAAGTAATGGGAGGAACAGAGTTTGTGTTTAAAGGTAATATGAAATTGATCAATTAATATTTTTGATTTGAACCCCATGGAGGTTACAGGAATCATTGCCCCATTAGGAGCGATATCATCATCTGAGCCCCTATACACAACCCACCCACAGCATTAATACTCATACATGCAACCATTGACTGCTCAGCTCTTTGTTAATTTAGCTATGAAGAGGTTAAACAATGTCATTGTGTAAAAACAAAAGTGGGTTGAGGTAAAACTGATACTGACCGCCAGTATAATTTTTGGTTTTAGGCAAAGAAACGAAAATCCGGTGAATTACAGTGCTCTTAAACAAGTCCTATAAGGACGAGATAGATCACTGGTGCGCGAATTATTTTTCATTGCTCTCTAGCTTCTCTCTCAGTGTGATCTCAATTAAAATGACAAAATGTCAGGTCTCCTGACAATAAAGGACCCTCTGAGATATTGTGGTAAATTTTCACCTTCACTATTTTGCCGGTAATTTGGCGAAGCGGGTTGCCCATTCATTATTGAAATCAATTGATTAGAAGTTTGGGTGGGTTCTGTAGCAGGTGGATAATTCACTTTGCTGGATTACCATCCAGACAGTGAAGAGGTGTATAAACAAACATATCTCTAGCTAACTGATTGCCACGTTAACATAGATTAACATTATTCCAAGTCTCCAATGGCAACTTCAGCTCTTAGACCTGAATCAGCGGCTTGGTTCCAGTGAAGTCACATTAACAAGGAGAAGCTACTGGATAACAATCAGAAGCAGGTGTCCTATTCATAGTTCCTTAAGAATATCCTTGCAACGTGCACATGGTATTTGCTGCTGGTAGGGTTGCCAACTTCTTTGCATGTATTTCTGAAGGTTTCATCATACGTCATGCTGCCTTCAAGTGCCCCGCCCCGAAGCTCCCGCCATTGGTCACCCAACACATCCATCCTCATGGTACATTGCCTTCCAGGACAAATTTGAAACCCTTTTTGGATGATTCTTTCTCAACTTCAATATTTTTATAACTAATAAACAAAAGTGTTTAAAGAAAATGTAAAAAAAACATTTTAAATAACCCTATGATTTTTCTCCTGGGCTGCTGGTAGAAGTGCCCTGGAGATTAATCATCAATTTCTGGAGACACCAGGACTGTCGTGAAGGGTTGGGAATGCTAGCTGCTGGCAAGTGTGACTCCCTGTCAGCAGTGCAGACTCATAAATTACCCTTTGTGAGTTATTCTTTCACCTCAAGCGAGGAGACTGCAGAAAACCATGGGCTTCTGTAATGGGAAAAGTGGTGCACCTGTCACAAACAACTAGTGTGAGCACCTAGCACATGTTCATGTTAATATTAAAGCCACCATATCACTCTGTGTCCAAGAGTGCTGAGATGAATATTGCACAATTCCACAACATTGCAAATATTGCATTATGAATGATTTTGCACATGAAATCAGCATCGATAGGACTGCCAAAAATGTACTACCCTTGATGGCATTCAACCTACTTTAGCAATGGAATGACTGAATGCTACTTTATCACACAATATAGGCATTCAAATACTGGAAGCAAAAGCATTAGATGTATCCATATCTTGTGATGTGTCCAAATGACTCTTTTCAGATTGGCTCCTACAGTTGTTCAAATCACTTTATCTTCATTGTTTTTCTGTTACTTAAAGAGCAAAACAATCTCACAAATACAATGATTATGTGCCTGAGTGTATAAGCCATCCATAATATGGTGGACACTACTTTTTTTTCTCTCTATGGCAGTGTTAAATTTTATGTTCCAAATGCTCACCTATTGTTTAGGCATGTTAAATTATTTTATCCCCCTAGTTTTGAAAATTTACTCATCTGTTCTTTGAGGTAGCAAGTACGAATCTTGGAGCAGGTGAGAAGCTGTGTGCAAAGGAGAGCACAGAACACCCCACTAAATAAAGCAGAATGGTTGCCATCACATGCATGAGATGACACAGGCCCGCCTGAGTTCATCCCACTTCCCACATTTTTACCTGAGCTCATCAGAACAAAAATCACTGGAGGAGCACACACTACATTAGCCAAGTTTTGAAGATTTTGGTTTTTAAATGTTAGAAGGTATGCTGTCTTGTCCTGTCAGTTGTATGTTAGCTGTAACACTGTATGTGCACAGAAGACATGCATTCCTGAGCATGTTAAAATAATGGGAGAAAAAAATGAACTCCCATTTAAAGCATTCTCGATGCACTGAGTAACTTCCCTCCATTGTTGGAATAGAGAGAATTTCACTCTGCATCGAAATCACACTATATATGGCCTGGAATTCTGAGGCTGATACTGGTGATTAAAATGGGAAGATTTCCATTTCCCATTGTTAAAATCCCTCACTTCGATGAGCAAAAAATGCACCCAAGGAAACATCAACATTGATACTCACAAACATCCCCAGCATTTATAAAACTAGCTGAAATTGCTTCACTAAGAGCAGTTGCCGCCCAATGCAGTGTGAGCAATAGTTAATACAGAGGATATAGTTTAATATTGATTGTTTGGCATGATCTTTTCAAATCTTGTTTTAGTGAACCACATGAAGGTGACACCAATGGATGCTGCTACTGCATCACTCTTGAATGTCTTCAATGGCAATGCATGTGGGGCTGAGGGATCATGGCATTTGGGAGTGGAGCAGGATGTCACTCACACCAATGGCTGTGTGGCTTTGGGCATACGCCTCCCTCACACCGAGTACGAGCTCTTTAAGATGGAACAGGATGCTAAAGGTCGATACCTGCTGTTCAATGGACAAAGACCTAGCGACGGATCCAGTCCAGACAGGCCAGAGAAGAGGGCAACATCTTACCAGGCTCCTTTAGTCCAGTGTGCTGCAACTGCAGTAGGATTGGATGAGTCAATGGAAGAGAGCAAACAAGATAAATCAATCAACAATGGATCAGAGAGAAATTACCACTGTGGCGGTGCTTTTGTATTACTGTTTATTTGTGTGGTGCCTTGTATGGTCAAGCATGTCTTCAGCTAAGCACAACCTCGTCTTCCTATGGCTTCCATGATGGAAAACTGAGTACTAGGATTTCTTTCTCCATTGAGACAGTTTATTTTACCTGACGCACTTCAATGCCTAAATACTGTTCTTCCATTTGAAGGCGTCGGTACGATTTTTCCACTTTGAACTCCCTCCAGTCAACGTCAGACATGGAACAAGTAGCATCTACTGCACAACAGTAACAGCACTTTATTATGATGGAAGATTTTATCCGGCACGCACTGTAAAAATGTACATAGTTAGCCAAGTATATTCAAGCTAATGTCGTCTGTGACATTCTCCTCCCAATGTCTATGTACTTCAGGTAACTCCAAAGGGTATTTTTAATTGGTAAATTGAACTGGTCTTTGTATATTTCAGTCAAGAATTTCAATGTGCAAGATCTAGAGTTGTAAAGATGAATTATTGCTAACAAGTAGAAAGAAGCTACTGTCTTCCATAATAAGTAACACCAGTAAAAAGTAATGAAGGTATTTTTGGAAATACTGCTTCACATTTTATTTTTTCTTACATGGATACAAGTAATTATTTGTATCATTTCTATAAAAATTAACAACATTTCTGCTGTGGGTTTTGTGTGGCACTTGTTTATCAGTTACTTTGTTAAAAATCTAGGTGTAGGTTCTACATTATTTATATGCCAAACCACCAGATACATTTTTACTGATCTGTTCTTAACTTTTGGCACCATTAATTTTTGTATGTGCTTAATGTGATTTCTAAAATCATATTTTTGAAAAGTGCATTTGGGCAATTATGTAACTAAATCATTATAATGTTGTTTAAATATTTCCTGATTTATATGCGTTGTTTGTTTGTTGCTCCCTCTTAATAATTTCTAGAGAAATCACAAAGGCTTCCAATCAAATCAAGGTACTTGATAATTTTCTTAAATTACAAATGATATTCTGTAATTGTGCCTATGTGCCAGTGAGCACATTATTCAAATCATATCCTAATATTTAATTTAGTGTAAGGCTATTACAAATCATTTGAACACCTGGTGATGAGAACATAAGACATAGGAGCAGGTGTAGGCCATTTGGCCCTTCGAGACTGCTTCGCCATTCATTAAGATCATGACTGATTTTCTACCTCACTACACCTTCCTACAATATTCCCATATCCCTTAATTCCCTTAGTATTCAAAACTCTACCGATCTCTGTCTTGAATATACTCAATGACTGAACATCCACAGCTCTCTGGGATAGACAGTTGTAAAGATTCAAAACCCTTTGAGCAAAGGGTGTCTCCTCATCTCGATCGTAAATGGCCAATCTCTTATTCTGAGACTGTGATCCCTAGTTCTAGACTCCACAGCCAGGGGAAACCTCCTCCCAACATTTACCTTGCCAAGCTCCTTAAGAATTTTGAGATTCTAATGGGATCACCTCTCATAAACAATTTGAAAATAGCAACCTAATTTTTTTCAAGAAAATTGCATCAGAAAAAAGTTGATGTCATGGAAAGTTAGCAATTACATTCTACACTGCCTTAATGATTTCAGCATTATCGCAACAAAATACCAAATAATGGAATAAAAACAGAAAAGGCTGGAAATACTCAGTGGGTCAGGCAGCATCTGTGGAGAAAGAAACAGAGTTAACGCTTCAGGTCTGTGACCTGTCATCAGAATTGGGAAAAGTTAGAACTGTAATAGGCTTTGAGCAAGTGAAAGGGGTGAGAGTGGGAAGAACAACAAAGAGAAAGTATGTAATGGGATGGAGGGTAGGAGAGATTAAATGTCAAAAGGTTTCATGGTACAAGGCCAAAGGCAGTGGTAATGGGACAAGTAAAAAAGCAAAAGATTTGTCTAGAGGAGGTGTGAATGGTAAAATGCTGAGTAGCTGCCATCTGAAAACAAAGTAAAGGAAATAAGAGAGAAGCAAGAAAAAACTAAACCAGCAAAGAAAAATGAAACAAAATGGAGGCAGAGTTTATTATCTAAAATTACTGAACCCATTGTTGAGTCCAGAAGGCTGTAAAGTGCCCAGTCCAAAGATGAGGTGCTGCTCCTCAGGCTTGTGTTGAGTTTCATTGGAACAGGCAGCAGGAAAAGGGCAGAAAGGTAAGTGCCATTAAAATGACAGGCAACTGGTAGCTCGGGGTTACGCTTGAAGACTGAACAGAGGTGTTCTGCAAAGCAGTCACCCAGTCTGCGTTTGGTCCCCCAATGTAGAGGAGACCACATCGTTAGCAGTGAATACAGTATAGTAAATTGAAAGTACAAATAAATTGCTGTTTCACCTGGAAGGAGTGTTTGGGGCCCTGGACAGTGAAAAAGGACAAATGTTGCATCTCCTGCACTTGCATGGAAAGGTGCTGTAGGAAAGGGACGGGGCATTGGGGATGACTGAGGAATGGACCAGAGTATTGAGGATGGACAGTCCTTTTGGCATGTTAAAATGAGAGGGGAGGGGAAGATGTGTTTGGTGCATGGTAGCGTCACGATGGAGGTGATGAAAATGGTGGAGGATGATCCATTGAATACAGAAGCTGGTGGGGTGGAAGATGAGGACAAGGGGAACCCTATCATGGTTCTGGAGGGAGGGGAAGAGGTGGGAGCAGAAATAGAATGGATATGGTCGAGGGCCTCGTTATCCACAGTGTGAGAATCCTCGGTTGAGTAAAAAGGAAAACACATTAGAAGCGCTAGTACGAAAGGTTCAATTGTTGTAACAGATGCAACGGAGATGGAGAAATTGGGAGAATGGAATAGAGTCCATACAGGATGTGGATGTGAGGAAGTGTAGTCAAGGTAGCTGTGGGAATCAGAGGAATTATAGTGAATATGGGTTAATTGTCTTCATTTCAGGGGATAGGTTGAGAAGTGAAGGAAGGGAAGGGAAGAGTCAGAGATAGACCATGTGAAGGTAGAGAAGAATGGAAATTGGAAGCAAAGTCGATGAAATATTTCAGGTCAGGTCGGGAGTAGAAAATGGTACCGATACAATCATCAATGTACTGGAAAAAGAGGTGAGGGAGGGGGCCTGAGCAGGACCGGAACAAAGAACGTTCTTCATACCCCACAAAAAGGCAGGCATGGTTAGGACCCTCGTGGGTATCCATAGCAACACCCTATGTTTAGAGGAAGTGAGTGGAGCTGAAGGAGATGTACTTGTTATCAGCTATCTAAGTCTTTAGAAGAAGTACTAGCTGATGTAGATTTGCAGATTCCTATCTTAAGTTACACTGAATAAAGTTGAACTTGCAAGATTAAATCACAGCTCACTTTCATATCTAAACTAGGAGCTAAGGGAAAACAATTGTGTTGTTGACATGCTGTGACAAAATACAAAACTCAGTTATTACCGTCCGTTGTGTTGTGTGGCACTATCACCGTGCTAAATGGGATAGATTTCGAACAGATCTAGCAATGCAAAACTGGGCATCCATGAGGCACTGTGGGCCATCAGCAGCAGCAGAATTGTACTCAACCACAATCTGTAACCTCATGGCCAGGCATATTCCCCCACTCTACCATTACCATTAAGCCAGGAGACCAACCCTGGGTCAATGAAGAGTGCAGGAGGGCATGCCAGGAGCAGCACCAGGCATACCTCAAAATGAGGTGTCAACCTGGTGAAGCTACAACACAGGACTATCTACGTGCCAAACTGCATAAGCAGCATGCGATAGACAGAGCTAAACGATCCCATAACAAACGGATCAGATCGAAGCTCTGCAGTCCTGCCACATCCAGCCGTGAATGGTGGCGGACAATTCAACAACTAACTGGAGGAAGTGGCTCCACAAATATCCCCATCCTCAATGATGGGGGAGCCCAGCACATCAGCGCGAAAGATAAGGCTGAAGCATTTGCAACAATCTTCAGCCAGAAGTGCCGAGTTGATGATCCATCTTAGCCTCCTCCTGAAGTCCCCAGCATCACAGATGCCAGACTTCAGCCAATTCGATTCACTCCGTGTGATATCAAGAAACGACTGAAGGCACTAGATACTGTAAAAGCTATGGACCCTGACAATATTCCGGCAATAGTACTGAAGACCTGTGCTCCAGAACTTGCCGCACCCCCAGCCAAGCTGTTCCAATACAGCTACAACACTGGCATCTACCCGGCAATGTGGAAAATTGCCCAGGTATGTCCTGTACATAAAAAGCAGGACAAGTCCAACCCGGCCAATTACCGCCCCATCAGCCTACTCAAAATCATCAGTAAAGTGATGGAAGGTGTCATCAACAGTGCCATTAAGTGGCAGTTGCTTAGCAATAACCTGCTCAGTGACGCTCAGTTTGGGTTCTGCCAGGGCCACTCAGCTCCTGACCTCATTACAGCCTTGGTTCAAACGTGGACAAAAGAGCTGAACTCAAGAGGTGAGGTGAGAGTGACTGCCCTAGACATCAAGGCAGCATTTGACCGAGTATGGCATCAAGGAGCCCTAGCAATACTGAGGTCAATGGGAATCAGGGGGAACACCCTCCGCTGGCTGGAGTCATACCTAGCACAAAGGAAGATGGTTGTGGTTGTTGGAGGTAAATCATCTGAGCTCCAGGACATCACTGCAGGAGTTCCTCAGGGTAGTGTCCCAGGCCCAACCATCTTCAGCTGCTTCATCAATGATCTTTCTTCAATCATAAGGTCAGAAGTGGGGATGTTCGCTGATGATTGCACATTGTTCAGCGCCATTCATGACTCCTCAGATATTGAAGCAGTCCGTGTAGAAATGCAGCAAGACCTGGACAATATCCAAGCTTGGGCTGATAAGTGGCAAGTAACATTCGCGCCACACAAGTGCCAGGACATGACCATCTCCAACAAGAGAGAATCTAACCATCTCCCCCTGACATTCAACAGCATTACCATCGCTGAATCCCCCACTAGCAACATTCTAGGGGCTACCATTGACCAGAAACTGAACTGGAGTAGCCATATAAATACCATGGCTACAAGAGCAGGTCAGAGGCTAGGAATCCTGAGGCGAGTAACTCACCTCCTGACTCCCCAAAGCCTGTCCACCATCTACAAGGCACAAGTCAGGAGTGTGATGGAATACTCTCCATTTGCCTGGATGGATGCAGCTCCAACAACACTCAAGAAGCTCAACACCATCCAGGACAAAGCAGCCCGCTTGATTGGCACCTCATCTACAAACATTCATTCCCTCCACCACCGATGCACAGTGGCAGCAGTGTGTACCATCTACAAGATGCACTGCAGCAATGCACCAAGGCTCCTCAGACAGCACCTTCCAAACCTGCGACCTCTACCAACTAGAAGGACAAGGGCAGCAAATACATGGGAACATCACCACCTGCAAGTTCCCCTCCAAGTCGCACACCATCCTGACTTGGAAATATATCACCGTTCCTTCACTGTTGCTGGGTCAAAATCCTGGAACTCTCTTCCTAACAGCACTGTGGGTGTACCTACCCCAAATGGACTGCAGCGGTTCAAGAAGGCAGTTCACCACCACCTTCTCAAGGGCAATTAGGGATGGGCAATAAATGCTGTCCCGGCCAGCGTCGCCCACATGAATGAACAAAAAAAAAGTTATTATAATTCAATTCAACTTTTTTTTAATAAAGGAGCTGAACAAAATCTGCTTACAATGGGAAACATATTATTAGAATAAACCAAAGCGCCAATGATGAAATGGCCTATGTCGATTATGTTATTGACACTGTTAGGACTGAGGAATGTTACCTAGGATACAGACGTCAGAGCTAAGCAATGTTAGCTTCATATATCGGAATTTTATGCTCAATTACTTTCGTGAGTCAGAGAGAAATTGTCACTGTTTTACTTCTTGGAAGTATTATTTGGAAGTATCACATCCACCGATGGATTGAAGTAAATTCGGGGCAGTGGGAATATATAAATACTTATATAAGGCATTTATATATATATATATATATACAAAACATTTACAAACACACACAGTAGATTGACTAACATTGACTAACTAGTCTGTGGCATTGCACAAGACGGGAAGGTAATTTTGACTTTGTGAAGTAATGTAAAATGGGGGATAACGAATTGGCAGCTTCAAGTTCTCCTGACTTTTGTTTCAGTTGGCTAGAATGCAAATAAAAATTGGGAGAGATGTAGAACAGCTGCCAATTCACTGTCACCCATTTTACACTATTGCACAAATTCAAAACCACCACTGTCATGACTAAGTGCAGTCTTCAGATGAAGCAGCATTAGAGGACAGGGGGTAGCTGGCCTAGGATATGCAAACCTATCTCAGTCCCCAATTTTATATCTGTACATTCTGTCTTTTTCTAATTTCCACGATCAAGAACTATGTTGATGTCTATAATAGAAATGGATGTAAATTTGTCATGTTGTAATTACACCCCCCCCCTACTGCTGGCCAGAGGGGAGGGGGAAGTGCAATAAGAAAGAACGAACTTGGATTTACATAGTGCCTTTCGTGACCTCAGAACATCCCAAAGTGCTTTAGAGCCAATTAAGTACTTTTGAAGTGTAGTCACTGTTGTAATAAAGATATAGCAACAACCAATTTGCACACAGCAAGCTCCCACAAACAGCAATGTGATAATGGTTAGATGGACTGTTTGTGGTGGCCGAGTGATAAATATTGGCCAGGACACCAGGGAGAACTCTCCCGTTCTTCTTTGAAATAGTGCCATGAGACCATTTGCATCTACCTGATAGGGAAGACCTATGACTCCAGGAGGCTTTGGTTTAATGTCTCATCCAAAAAGCAGCACTTCTGACAGTGCAACACTCCCTCAGTACTGCAGTGAAGTGCTCAAATATATGGGGAGTGCCTGCCATCTACTAAGCCAAGACTGACACCCTAAACACAGCCTGAGAAGCTTCACTTTAATGGTTTCCATTATAAATGTGGACACAGAAATTTAAAATGGAAAAATGTAATAGTAAATATGCATAGACCTAATATTGTTATTATTTTATTAATCAATCACCCGTAGCATGGTACACTGGGGTCAAGACTAACTTTAGTCTTCGGATGCTGTGGGCTTAAGAGGCCAGAGGGTATTTGGACCAGACATAATTCAGTCCCTATTTTAAAGTCATACATTTTGTACTTACCATTGTAAATTCCTTATATGCACATTTAAAATGGAAAAATGCCTATGCAAACATATCACACTATAATTACACCCGTCTGGCAGTTTAATTGGATCATTTAACTACATTTTAAAGTTATTCATTAGTAGTTTGAGGGGACTAAGGAAAAGTATTGAGCTAAGGCAGTTTTCCAATGTAAGAAATGGGGGAAAAAAATGAACAGGATTTCAATCCAGGCTGGTGGTGTACACTTGTGAGTTTTCCGATTGATGGGAGGATGGCTGGGAAAAACTCCGAGACAAAGCGCACTGAGGTACAAAACCAGACAGAAATTTTGAACACTCATATCTATTAAATAGTCATGAAGCCCCACCAATTGCTTCCAATAAGAATAACATTTCTGACAAAATGGAGAAGAAGCTGGCGAAGGTGCCAGCCAGTTCGTACAACTTTTAACAAGTCTGATCTCTCTCCCTGTCACCTTGGATTCTAGTTTGGACTCAGGTTCCACATGAAAGTAATAACTCTGAGCTGGACCCTCAGTCAGAGCCAACCTGCCTTCTTCTTAGGCAGCCCCTCGGGAACGAGGATGACTTTCTTCCACACCAGGGTTGTGGGGCCTTAGATGACTGAATAGTCTAATTCTGGATCTGCACACTTTGCCACAGATGGGGCAGGTGGTGTGTGGGAGGCGAGTGAATGGGATGCTCAAATTTCCAAACACTCCTTCCGCTGTTTGCACTTGGTCGCTGCCTAGACAGGTCGACGTTCTTCGAACTGGCTGGCACCATCGCGGATGCTTCTTCTCCATTTTGGGCAGTCTCGGGCAAGAGATTCCCACGAATCACATTTTTTCAGGGAGGCTTTAAGGACATCCTTGTAGCGTTTCCTCTGCCCTCCAGGTAGCCTCTTGCTGTGACGGAGTTCGGAGTAGAAAGCTTGTTTTGGGAGTCTTATGTCAGGCATGCAGCCGATGTGGCCCAACCAGCGTAACTGACTAACCATGACCAGTGTCTCGATACTGGGAATGTTGGCCTGAGAGAGGACAATGATATTGGAGCACCTGTCCTGCTACTGAATTTGCAGGATCTTGCGGAGGCACCGCTGCTGTTATCTCTCCAGGGCTTTGAGATGTCTGCTATACAGTGTTCGTGTTTCTGATGCATACAGGAGGGCAGGTAACACTGCGGCCCTGTAGACCATGAACTGGGTGCCAGGTTTGAGGTCTTTGTCGTCAAACACTCTTTTCCTCAGATGACCGAAGGCTGCATTGACACACTGGAGGCGATGCTGAGTTTCATCCTGGATGTCTGCCTTGCTGAGAGGAGGCTCCCAAGGTATGAGAAGTGATCCACATTGTCCAGTGGTTCACTGTGGATCTTAATAGTCGGGGGTGGGGGTGGGGGGCAGTGTTGTGCTGTGGGAGTAGGCTGGTAGAGGACCTTTGTCTTAAAGGTGTTTAGCTTAAGGCCCATTCTTTCATACACCTCCGTGAATGCATCGAGGGTTTGAAGCTCAGCCTCTGAGAGTGCACATAAGCAAGCATCGTCAGCATACTGCAGCTTGATGACGCTTGCACTTCACACATCAAAACTGGCAGATGTATGCTGATCCATAGGAACATAGGAGCAGGCGTAGGCCATTCAACCCATTGATCCTACTCTCCCATTCAATTAGGTCACAGCTAATCACCTACCTCAACCTGCTCTATCCCCATATCCTTTGACGTCATTAGTATCCAGATATCCAACTATTTCTGAGTTGAACATGCTCAATGATTGAGCATCCACAGCCCTCTGGAGTAGAAAATTCCAAAGATTCACCACCCTCTGAGTGAAGAAATTCCTCCTTATATCAGTCTTAAACAGCCTACCCCTTATTCTGACACTGTATCCCCTGGTTCTAGACTCACCAGCCAGAGGAAACATCCTTCCTGAATCTACCCTGTCACGCCCTGCAAGAATTTTGTAAATTTCAATGAGATCAGCTCTCATTCTTCGAAACTATAGAGAATACAGGCCCAGTTTCTGCAATCTCTCCGCATTGGACAATCCCACCATCCCAGGGATTAGTCTGGCGAACCTTCATTGCACTCCCTCTGTGCCAAGTACATCCTCCCTTAGATGAGGAGACCAAAACTGTACACAGGTGTGGTTTCACCAAGGCTCTATACAACTGCAGCAAGACTTCTTTACTCCTGTGCTCAAAACCCCTTCCGATGAAGGCCAACATTCAATTTTCCCTCTTAATCTCTTGCTGCACCTTCATGTTAGCTTTTAGTGACTCATGAACAAGGACACCCAGGTCCCTTTGGACATCAACACTTCTCAACCTCTCACCATTTAAGAAATATTCTGCCTTTCTGCTTTTACTACCAAAGTGGATAACTTCACACTTATTCACATTTTATTCCATCTGCCATGTTCTTGCCCATTCACTTAGTCTGTCCAAATCCCCTTGAAGGCTCCTTGCATCCTCCTCACAACTTACATTCCCTCCTAGTTTTGTGTCAGCAGCAAATTTGGAAATATTACATTTGGTCCCACATCCAAATCATTTATATAGATTGTGAACAGCTGTGGTCCCAGCACTGATCCTTGTGGTATTCCATCAGTAACAGCCTGCCATCCTGAGAATGTCCCGTTTATTCCTTTCTTTTATTTGTTTCTGCGATTTGCACCAAATAGCTAGGCCAGTATTTATTGCATGTCTCTAATTGTCCTTGAGAAGGTGGTGGTGACCTGCTTTCTTGAACAGCTGAAGTTCTTAGAATGTAGGTACACCCACAGTGCTGTTAGGGAGGGAGTTCCAGGATTTTGCAACAGTGAAGGAACGGCAATATAGTTCCAAGTCAGGATGGTGTGTGGCTTGGAGGGAATCTTGCAGGTGCTGGTGTTCCCATGTAACTGCTGCCCTTGTCCTTCTAGGTGGTAGAGGTCACTGGTTTGGAAGGTGCTGTTGAAGTAGCCTTGGTGTGTTGCTACAGTGCATCTTGTAGATGGTACACACTGTTGCCACTGTGCGTCGGTGGTGGAGGGAGTGAATGTTTGTGGATGGGGTGCCAATCAAGCAGGCTGCTTTGTCCTGGATGGTGTCAAGCCTCTTGAGTGCTGTTGGAGCTGCACCCACCCAGGCAAGTGGAGAGTATTCCATCACACTCCTGACTTGTGCCTTGTAGATGGTGGACAGGCATTGGGAAGACAGGAGTTGAGTTACTCACCTCAGAATTCCTAATCTTTGACCTGCTCTTGTAGCCATAGCATTTATGTAGCTGGTCCAGTTCAGTTTCTGGTCAATGGTAACCCCCAGGATGTTGATAGTGGGGGAGTACTGAAGACCTGTGCTCCAGAACTGGCGTGCCCCGAGCCAAGCTGTTCCAGTACAGCTACAACACTGGTATCAACCCGGCAATGTGGAAAATTGCCCAGGTGTGTCCTGTACACAAAAAGCAGGACAAGTCCAACCCGACCAATTATCACCCCATCAGTCCACTCTCAATCGACAGTGCTATCAAGCAGCATTTGCTTAGCAATAACCTGCACAGTGACGCTCAGTTTGGGTTCCACCATGGCCGCTCAGCTCCTGACCTCATTATAGCCTTGGTTCAAACATGGACAAAAGAGCTGAACTCAAGAGGTCAGGTGATAGACATTAAGGCAGCATTAGACCAAGTATGGCATCAAGGAGTCCTAACAAAACTGGAGTCAATGGGAATCAGGGGGAAACTCTCCACTGGTTGGAGTCATACCTAGCGCAAAGGAAGATGGTTGTGGTTGTTGGAGGTCAATCATCACAGCTCCAGGACATCACTGCAGGAATTCCTCAGGGTAGTGTCCTAGGCCCAACCATCTTCAGCTGCTTCATCAATAACCTTCCCTCCACCATAAGGTCAGAAGTGGGGATGTTCACTGATGATTGCACAATGTTCAGCACCATTTGCGACTCCTCAGATACTGAAGCAGTCCATGTAGAAATGCAGCAAGACCTGGACAATATCCAGACTTGGGCTGATATTTGCACCTCACAAGTGCCAGGCAATGACCATCTCCAACAAGAGAGAATCTAACCATCTCCCCTTGACATTCAATGGCATTACCATTGCTGAATCCCCCACTATCAACATTCTAGGGGCTACCATTGACCAGAAACTGAACTGAAGTAGACCATATAAATACTGTGGCTATGAGAGCAGGTCAGAGGCTAGGAATCCTGTGGCGAGTAACTCACCTCCTGACTCCCCAAAGCCTGTCCACCATCTACAAGGCACAAGTCTCCATTTGCCTGGAAGGTGCAGCTCCAACAACACTCAAGAAGCTCGACACCATCCAGCCCGCTTGATTGACAGCTGATTCACAAACATTCACTTCCTCCACCACCGATGCACAGTGGCAGCAGTGTGTACTATCTACAAGGTGCACTGCAGCAATTCACCAAGGCTCCTTAGACAGCACCTTCCAAACCCGTGACCTCCACCACCTAGAAGGACAAGGGCAGCAGATGCTTGGGAACACCAATACCTGCAAGTTCCCCTCCAAGCCACACACCATCCTGACTTGGAACTATATCACCGTTCCTTCACTGTCGCTGGGTCAAAATCCTGGAACTCGCTTCCTAACAGCACTTTGGGGGTACCTACCCCACATGGACTGCAGCGGTTCAAGAAGGCAGTTCACCACCACCTTCTCAAGGGCAATTAGAAACAGACAATAAATGCTGGCCTAGCCAGAGATGCCCACATCCCAGGAACAATTTTTTTTTAAAATCACGATGGTAATGCCATTGAACATCAAGTGTAGATGTTTAGATTCTCTCTTGTTTGAGATGGGCATTGCCTGGCACTTGTGTGGTGCGAATGTTACTTGTCACTTATCAGCCCAAGCTTGAATGTTGTCCAGGGTTTTGCTGTATCTGGATTTGGGCTACTCTCTGTTTTCTGTCTGTTAAGCAATTCTCAATCCATACCAGTATATTACCCCCCGTCCCAAGTGCTCTAATTTTGTTTACTAACCTCCTGTGTGGGACCTTACCAGAAGCCTTCTGAAAATCCACATCCACTGGTTCTCCTTTTCTGTACTACAGGAAACATCCTCAAAAAACTCCAACAAGTTTGCCAAACATGATTTCCCTTTCATAAATTCATGTTGACTCTGCCCAATCATATCCTTATTTTCCAAGTGTCTCTTCCCAACCAGGAGAGAGTCGGGAGCAACGGCGGATCTGGGAGGAACCTACCGGGGAGAGAATAAATCCAGACCCAGGCTCAGGGCCTTCCACTTACCCGGACAGAGTCGGGAGCAGCGGTGGACCTGTGAGGAACTTACAGGGGACAGAAAAAATCCAGACCCAGGCTCGGGGCCTTCCACTTGCCTGGAGAGAGTTGGGAGCAGCAGCGGCGGACCTGCGAGGAACCAAGTACCTCTCCGCACCAAAGTTTGAAGAAATTTTTTTTAAAATCAAACCGTGACATTACAGGAAAGCAGTGAGTTGATTGGTTGGTGAGTATTTGCTGCTTAGAAATGCAGTCTAAACAACAGCGAGTTTAAAAATGTTAAAAATATTAAGTACAAATCGCAAGTAAAAGGTTGATAGCTGGTGAGTCTTATCTTTTATTTGAAAATAAGGTTTGTTTTTGAATAAGGTTTGTTACTATTGGTGAGGTTATTACTACTATTGTTAGCATTTTTGTATTAGCAGGGTATATTAATAGTGGTAAGATAGATTAGTATTGGTAAAGTTTAGTATTAGCAGTAGTAAGGTTATTATTACTATTGATAGGGTTATAGTATTAGTAGCCTCAGGGTTTATGAATAGCAGGGTTTAGTTGTAGTACCATGGTTTGTTATCCAACAGATAGAGGAATGGTAGGGCTGATCCAACCTCAGGAGTCCACATCCTGTGCTATGTGGCAACTCCAGGAAGCTTCTTGGGTCTGGATAACCATATGTGCAGGAAGTATCGTCAGTTGCAGCAGCTTGAGCTCTGGGTTTCGGAACTTGAGCAGCAGCTGGCAACACTGCAGTGCATTCGTGAGAATGAGAGCTTCGTGGGTAGCACGTTTTTAGATGTGGTCACCCCACAGCTTAAGAGTAGACCGGGACAGAGGGAATGGGTGACCAGCAGACAGTCAGGAAGAAACAGGCAGTTAGTGCCAGAGACCCCTGAGTGCGTCTCATTCTCCAGTAGGTTTTCGGTACTGAATACTGAGGAAGGTGATGGTTCATCTGGGAAGTGTAGCCAGAGCCAAGGCCATGGCACCACAGGTGGCTCAGCTGCACAGGGGGCACAAGGAAAACTGGACGAGCAATAGTGATAGGAGAATCGATAGTCAGGGGAACAGACATGCATTTCGTTGGCCGCAGATGTGAATCCAGGATGGTATGTTGCCTCCCTGGTGCCAGGGTCAAGGATGCCACTGAACGTCAGCAGAGCACCCTGAGGCGGGAGGGCGAACAGCCAGCAGTCGTGGTCCACATCAGTACCAACGACATAGGTAGGAAGAGGGATGTGGTCCTGCAGAAAGAGTTTAGGGAGCTGGGTAAGAAATTAGCAAGCAGGACCTCAAAAGTAGTCGTCTCCGGATTACTCCCAGTACCACGTGCAATAGAAATAGGAATAAGAGGATAGTGAAGATGAATGCTTGGCTGGAAAGATGGTGCAGAAGGGAGGGCTTTAGATTCCTGGGACACTGGGACCAGTTCTGAGAAGGTGGGATCTGTACAGGCTGGACAGGTTGCATCTGAACAGAGCTGGGACAAATTTCTTTATGGGGCAATTTGCTACTGCTACTGGGGAGGGTTTAAACTAACTTGGCAGGGATGTGGGAACCAGGAGGAAATATCAGAGAGGAATACCAAGGTGCACAGAATACTGAAAGAAATAGATAGTACTAGAGAAGAAAATAGTAATTTATTAGGTGGGGTCAGAGTAAGGAAGAAAGTAATAAAGTCTAAATCAGGATTAATGTGCATGTATGTGAATGCATGGAGTGTTGTTAATAAGATTGGTGAGTTACAGGCGCAGAGTGACATGTGGAAATATGATGTTGTGACTATAACAGAGGCCTGGCTCAAACAAGGGCAAGACTGGGTATTGATATTCCCGGATACAAGGTGTTCAGGAAAGATAGAAAAGGGAAAAGGGGGGAGGAGGGTGGAAATCATGGCGGTACTGACGATAATTTTTCAGTCTTCCTTCGACTCAGGGGTGGTGCCAGAGGACTGGAGAATTGCAAACATTACACCCTTGTTCAAAAAATGTGTAAAGATAATCCCAGCAACTACAGACCAGTCAGTTTAACTTTGGCGGTGAGTACACTTCTAGAAAGAATAATTCGGAACGCTATTAATAGTCACATGCAAATGCAGGTTAATTAAGGAAAGCCAGCATGGATTTCTTAAGGGAAAATCATATTTAATTAAATTGCTGGAGTTTTTTGAGGAGGTAACAGAGAGGGTTGATGAAGGCAGTGCAGATGATCTTGTGTACATGGACTTTCTAAAGGTGTTTGATACAGTGCCACACAACACACCTGTGAGCAAAGTTATACCTAATGGAATTAAAGGGACAGTAGCAACATGGATATGGAATTGGCTGAGTGACAGGAAACAAAGAGTACTGGTTAATGGATGTTTTTTGGATGTTTTTCGGGCTGGAGGAAGGTTTGTAGTGCAGTTCCCCAGGGGTCAGTGTTGGGACCCTTGCTTTTCCTGATATAAATTAATGACCTTGACCTTGGTGTACAGGGCACAATTTCAAAGTTTACTGATGTTACGAACCTTGCAAGCATTGTAAACTGTGAGGAGGATGGTGTCGAACCGCAAAAGGACATGGACAAGTTGGTGGAATGGGCAGACAGGTGGCAGATGAAAATCAATGCAGAGAAATGTGAAATGGTTCATTTTGGTAGGAAGAACATGGTTGAAATTTTACACCGCCCCACGCCCCCGCCCCGCCGCCCCAACAGAAGCGGGCTCGTGGCGTGGTCGGATGGGGGAGGCTGTAAAATTGAGTGGGAGGCAGGGGGTGCCGTTCCCAACGCCTTCCCTGCCCCCGCTGCAATTTTACGAGGGGCGGCTGCGGCAAGAAATGGCCCGCCTGCCCCAGGCCAATCAAGGCCCTTAAGTGGCCAATTATCTTAAGGGCTTGCTCCTACCACTGCTGGTATTTTACCAGCAGCCCCCTCAGGCCAACAGAATGCCACCTGGTGGCCTCCTTGCAGGCTGAGGGGGGCCCTCTTGATCAGGCTCCCTGTACCCCATGGAGGGCCCTCCCCCGAAGCCCCAACCGCCTCCACTGAAATAAAGACACCCACCCTCCCAACCGACCATCCGCTTGCCTCACTGGGGCCGACCGATTGTCCCCGGCGAGGCCCCAAAAACTTACCTTGTTTCCGGGGCCATCATCCCACTTGCTGCTGTGGCTGGGTGCAGTCCCAGCAGTGGCCACCACACCCAATGGCGCTGTTGGGACTGAGAGCTGCCGGCCCACTGATTGGCTGGCAGCACCATTAGGTAGGAATTCCTGCCTCAGAGAGGTGGAAGTCCTGTCCAAGGACAATTAAAGGCCGAGGGTGTGCAAAATCCTGGCATAACTCCCCAGACCTGGCAGGGGGCAGGCTCGCCCCTGATATTTTGGCTGATGGGTGAGGCCTCCAATCCAACATAAAATTACGGCCAATATAAAATAAAGGGTGCAATTCTAAAGGATCAGAGGGACCTGGGTGTATATGTGCATAAGTCATTGAAGGTGGCAGGACAGGTTGAGAGAGCAGTTAATAAAGCATACAGTATCCTGGGCTTTATTAATAAGGGCATAGAGTACTAGAGCAAGGAAGCTATGTTGAAATTGTATAAAACACTAGTTCAGCCTCAGCTGGAGTATTGTGTCCAGTTCTGGCAGCACTGGGCATTGGAGAGAGTGCAGAAAAGATTCACGAGAATGGTTCCAGGGATGAAGAACTTCAGTTATGCAGATAGATTGGAGAGGTTCGGACTGTTTTCCTTGGGGGAGAGAAGATTGAGAGGCGATTTGATACAGGTATTCAAAATCACAGAATCACAGAATAATACAATGCAGAAGAGGCCCTTCGGCCCATCGAGTCTGCACCGATGCATTAAAACATCTGACCTGTCTACCTAATCCCATTTGCCAGCACTTGGCCCATAGCCTTGAATGTTATGACGTGCCAAGTGCTCATTCAGGTACCTTTTAAAGGATGTGAGGCAACCTGCCTCTACCACCATCCCAGGCAGGGCATTCCAGACCGTCACCACCCTCTGGGTAAAAAAGTTCTTCCTCAAATCCCCCTTAAACCTCCTGCCCCTCACCTTAAACGTATGACCCCTCGTAACTGACCCTTCAACTAAGGAGAACAGCTGCTCCCTATCCACCCTGTCCATGCCCCTCATAATCTTGTACACCTCGATCAGGTCACCCCTCAGTCTTCTCTGCTCCAGCGAAAACAATCCAAGCCTATCCAACCTCTCTTCATAGCTTAAATGTTCCATCCCAGGCAACATCCTGGTGAATCGCCTCTGCACCCCCTCCAATGCAATCACAAGCCAAAAGACTTGCAGGTTGTTAGGTAAATTGGCCATTATAAATTGTCACTAGTATAGGTAGGTGGTAGGGAAATATAGGGACAGGTGGGGATGTTTGGTAGGAATATGGGATTAGTGTAGGATTAGTATAAATGGGTGGTTGATGGTCGGCACAGACTCGGTGGGCCGAAGGGCCTGTTTCAGTGCTGTATCTCTAATCCTTCCTATAATGTGGCGACCAGAATTGCACACAGTACTCCAGCTGTGGCCTTACCAAAGTTCTGTACAACTCCAACATGACCTCCCTGCTTTTGTAATCTATGCCTCGATTGATAAAGGCAAGTGTCCCATATGCGTTTTCCACCACCCTATTAACCTGCCCTTCTGCCTTCAGAGATCTATGGACAAACACGCCAAGGTCCCTTTGTTCCTCGGAACTTCCCAGTGTCAGGCCATTTATTGAATACTTCCGTGTCACATTACTCCTTCCAAAGTGTATCACCTCATGATGGACAGAGCAGATAGAGAGAAATTGTTCCCAGTCGTGAAAGGATTGATAACGAGAGGGCACAGATTTAAAGTATTTGGTAAGAGAAGCAAAAGTGACAAGCAGAAAAACTTTTTCACGCAGCAACTGGTTAAGTCTGGAATGCGCTGCCTTAGACTGTGGTTGCGGCAGGTTCAATTGAGGCATTCAATCGGGAATTAGACAGTTATATGAAAAGGAAGAATGTGCAGGGTTACGGGGAGAAGGCAGGAGAATGGCACTAAGTGAATTGCTCTTTCGGAGAGCCACTGCAGACACGATGGGCTGAATGGGCTTTTTCTGCGCTGTAACAATTCTGTGATTCTGTGATAATAAATTCTAATATTTTCCCTATTACTGAGGTCAAACTAACAGGTCTGTAGTTCCCCGTTTTCTCTCTTACTCCTTTCTTAAATAGTTGGGTTACATTTGCTACTTTCCAGTCTGTAGAAACCTTTCCAGAATCTAAAGAAGTTTGAAAGATAACCACCAATGCATCCACTATCTCTATAGTCCAAACCAAACCGAGAGAGTTTGCAGTGGGCTCGGTATTTGGGGCATTTCTTGCAGGGTCCATTGTCCTAAACTCAGTTTAGCATCAACATTTCTAAACCACCCTCTGGGCTTGCACGCAAGAGTTTTTTCATAAATCATATAAATATTAGTCCAGGAGGAGACCATTCAGTCCCGCTGCCTGTGCCAGTTCTGCCGCTCTCTCCTGTAACCCCATTACCCCTCAGATCCTTTTCTATTCCTCCTTTTCAAATATTTATCCTAATATCTTTTAAATCATGATATAGTCTCTACCTCAATAGCCACTTGTGGTGAAGCATCCCATCATCCAATAGACCATACGAACATACGAATTAGGAGCAGGTGTAGGCCACTCGGCCCTTCGAGCCTGCTCCACCATTCAATAAGTGCATGGCTGAACGGATTACTCCACATTTCCACCTACCCCCGATAACCTTCCACCCCCTTGCTTATCAAGAATCTAACTACCTCTGTATTAAAAATATTCAAAGACTCTGCTTCCACCGCCGTTTGAGGAAGAGAATTCCAAAGACTCACGACCCTCTGAGAGAAAAATTCGCCTCATCTCTGTCTTAAATGGGTGACCCCTTATTTTTAAACAGTGACCCCTAGTTCTAGATTCTCCCACAAGGGGAAACATCCTTTCCATATCCATCCTGTCAAGATCCCTCAGGATCTTATATATTTCAATCAAGTCACCTCTTACTCTTCTAAATTCCAGCGGATACAAGCCTAGCCTGTCCAATCTTTCCTCATAAGACAGGCCAACCATTCTAGGTATTAGTCTAGTAAACCTTCTCTGTACTGCCTCCAATGCATTTACATCCTTCCGCAGTCTCCCTTTCTTTCCCAGAATCCTATTTCCCAGTCTCACAGTCTCCCCTTTCCCCAGTCTCCAACTCTCACCCTGACCCTCATTCCCCTGTCGCCCACTCTCCCCATTCCCCAGGCTCCCATTCTCTCCAACCCCCCCATTCCCCAGTCTCCCCATTCCCCAGTCTCCCACTCTCCCCATTCCTCAGTCCCCCACTCTCCCCGTTCCCCAGTCTCCCATTCTCCCCTTTCCCCAGTCTCCCATTCTCCCCAACCCCCCCAATCCCCATCTCAAATTCTCCCCGTTTCCCAGTCTCCCAGTCTCCCATTCCCCAGTCTCCCACTCTACCTGACCCTCATTCCCCAGTCTCCCACTCTCCCCATTCCTCAGTCTCCCACTCTCCCTGACCCCCATTGCCAGTCTCCCACTCTCCCCAGTCCCCAGTCTCCCACTCTCCCCTTTACCCAGTCTCCCACTCTCCCCATTCCCCAGTCTCGAACTCTCCCCATTCCCTAGTCTCCCACTCTCCCCTTTCCCCAGTCTCCAAGTCTCTCCATTCCCCAGTCTCCCACTCTCCCCATTCCCCAGTCTCCCACTCTCCCTTTTCCCCAATCTCCCACTCTCCCCGATCCCCAGTCTCCCACTCTCCCCATTTCCCAGCCCCCCACTCTCCCCTTTCCACAGTCTCCCACTCTCCCTGACCCCATTCCCCAGTCTCCCACTCTCCCCGTTCCCCAGTCTCCCACTCTCCCCGTTCCCCAGTCTCCCACTCTCCCCATTCCCCAGTCACCCACTCTCCCCATTCCCCAGTCTCCCACTCACCCCGTTCCACAGTCTCCCACTCTCCATTTCCCAGCCTCCCACTCTCCCCCTTCCCCAGTGTCCCACTCTCCCCGTTCCCCAATCTCCCATTCTTCCCAACCCCCCATTCCCCAGTCTCCCACTCTCTCCATTCCCCAGTCTCCCACCATCTCCATTCCCCGGTCTCCCACTCTCCCCGTTTCCCAGTCTCCCACTCTCCCCTTTCCCCAGTCTCCCACTCTCCCTGACCCTCATTCCCCAGTCTCCCACTCTCCCCATTCCCCAGCCTCCCACTCTCCCCGCTCGCCAGTCTCCCATTCTCCCTTTTCCCCAGTCTCCCACTCTCCCCCTTCCCCAGTCTCCCAATCTCCCTTTCCCCCAGTCTCCCACTCTCCCCGTTCCCCAGTCTCCCATTCTTCCCAACCCCCCATTCCCCAGCCTCCCACTCTCCCCGCTCCCCAGTCTCCCATTCTCCCTTTTCCCCAGTCTCCCAATCTCCCCTTCCCCAGTCTCCCAATCTCCCTTTCCCCCATTCTTCCCAACCCCCCATTCCCCAATCTCCCATTCTTCCCAACCCCCCATTCCCCAGTCTCCCACTCTCTCCATTCCCCACTCTCCCACTCTCCCCGTTTCCCAGTCTCCCACTCTCCCCATTCCCCAGTCTCCCATTCTCTCCTTTGCCCAGTCTCCCATTCTCCCCAACCCCTCCATTCCCCAGTCTCCCACTCCCCATTCCCCAGTCTCCCACTCTCCGCAACCCCCATTCCCCAGTCTCCCACTCTCCCCTTTCCCCAGTCTCCCATTCTTCCCAACCCCCATTCCCCAGTCTCCCACTCTCTCCATTCCCCAGTCTCCTACTCTCCCCGTTCCCCAGTCTCCCATTCTCCCCTTTCCCCAGTCTCCCACTCCCCCTGACTCTCATTCCCCAGTCTCACACTCTCCCCATTCCCCAGTCTCCCACTCTCCCCTTTGCCAAGTCTCCCATTCTCCACAACCCCTCCTTTCCCCAGTCTCCCACTCTCCATGACCCTCATTCCCCAGTCTCCCACACTCCCCATTCCCCAGTCTCCTACTCTCCCCAACCCCATTCCCAAGTCTCCCACTCTCCCTTTCCCCAGTTTCCCACTCTCTCTGACCCCCATTCTCCAGTCTCCCATTCTTCCCAACCCCCCATTCCCCAATCTCCCACACTCTCCATTCCCCAGTCTCCCACTCTCTCCATTCCCCAGTCTCCCACTCTCCCCATTTCCCAGTCTCCCACACTCCCCGTTTCCCAGTCTCCCACTCGCCCCTTTCCCCAGTCTCCCACTCTCCCTGACCTTCATTCCCCAGTCTCCCACTCTCCCCATTCCCCAGTCTCCCATTCTCCCCTTTGCCCAGTCTCCCATTCTCCCCAACCCCTCCATTCCCCAGTCTCCCACTCTCCCCATTTCCCAGTCTCCCACTCTCCCCATTCTCCCCTTTCCCCAGTCTCCCACTCTCCCCAACCCCCATTCCCCAGTCTCCCACTCTCCCCTTTCCCCAGTCTCCCATTCTTCCCAACCCCCCATTCCCCAGTCTCCCACTCTCTCCATTCCCCAGTCTCCCACTCTCCCCGTTTCCCAGTCTCCCACTCTCCCCATTCCCCAGTCTCCCACTCTCCCCTTTCCCCAGTCTCCCACTCTCCCTGACGCTCATTCCCCAGTCTCCCACTCTCCCCGTTCCCCAGTCTCCCATTCTCCCCAACCCCTCCATTCCCCAGTCTCCCACTCTCCCCATTTCCCAGTCTCCCACTCTCCCCATTCCCCAGTCTCCCACTCTCCCCAACCCCCATTCCCCAGTCTCCCACTCTCCCCTTTCCCCAGTTTCCCACTCTCTCTGACCCCCATTCCCCAGTCTCCCACTCTCCCCAACCCCCACTCCCCAGTCTCCCCATTCCCCAGTCTCCCACTCTCCCCATTCCCCAGTGACTAATATGCTTCACCTGTGAGATGTGGGAAGTCCGTGATGCTTCCAGCATTCCGGACGACTACATCTGCAGGAAGTGTACCCAGTTGCAGCTCCTCACAGACCACATGGATCGGTTGGAGCGGCAACTGGATGCACTTAGGAGCATGCAGATGGCGGAAAGCGACATAGACAGGAGTGTTAGAGAAGAGGTTACACCCAAGGTGCAGGCAGATAGATGGGTGACCGCTAGAAGGGGCAGGCAGTCAGTGCAGGAATCCCCTGTGTCTATCCCCTTCTCTAACAAATATACCGTTTTGGATACTGTTGTGGGGGATGGCCTATCAGGGGAAAACAGCAGCAGCCAGAGCAGTGGCACCACGGCTGGCAAAGTTGTCCAGCAGGGAGGGACAAAGCGCAGAAGAGCAATAGTTATAGGGGACTCTATAGTCAGGGGCACAGATAGGTGCTTCTGTGGACGTGAAAGAGACTCCAGGATGGTATGTTGCCTCCTTGGTACCAGGGTCAAGGATGTCTCTGAACGGACAGGGGGCATTCTGAAGGGGGAGGGTGAACAGCCAGAGGTTGTGGTACACATCGGTACCAACGACATAGGCAGGAAGAGTGATGAGGTCCTGCAGGGGTAGTTCAGGGAGTTAGGTAGAAAGTTAAAAAACAGGACCTCTCGGGTTGTAATCTCGGGATTACTCCCTGTGCCACGTGCCAGTGAGGCTAGGAATAGGAAGATAGTGCAGCTAAACATGTGGCTGAACAGCTGGTGTAGAAGGGAGGGTTTCAGATATCTAGACCATTGGGATCTCTTCAGGGACAGATGGGACCTGTACAAGAAGGACAGGTTGCATCTAAACTGGAGGGGCACTAATATCCTGGCTGCAAGATTTGCTAGCGTCACTCGGGACGTTTTAAACTAGTGTGGCAGGGGGGTGGGAACCAGAGCAGTAGGACAGCTAGTGAAATAAATGAGGAAAATAGTAAATAAGGCTAGTAGGACTAAGAGGAGGAGCAGGCAGGGAGATGTTGCTGAGCACAGCGGGACTGGTGGTCTGAAGTGCATTTGTTTCAATGCGAGAAGTATAACGCGTAAGGCAGATGAACTGAGAGCTTGGATTAGTACTTGGAAATATGATGTTGTTGCTATTACAGAGACTTGGTTGAGGGAAGGGCAGGATTGGCAGCTAAATGTTCCATGATTTAGAAGCTTCAGGCGGGATAGAGGGGGATGCAAAAGGGGTGGGGGAGTTGCATTACTGGTTAAGGAGAATATCACAGCTGTACTGTGGGAGGACACCCCAGAGGGGTCATGCAGTGAGGCAATATGGGTAGAGCTCAGGAATAGGAAGGGTGTTGGGGGTTTACTACAGGCCTCCCAACAGCCAGCAGGAGGTAGAGGAGCAGATATGTAGACAGGTTTTGGAAAGATGTAAAGGTAACAGGGTTGTGGTGGTGGGTGATTTTAACTTCCTCTATATTGACTGGGACTCACTTAGTGCTAGGGGCTTGGATGGGGCAGAATTTGTGAGGAGCATCCAGGTGGGCTTCTTGAAACAGTATGTAGATAGTCCAACTAGGGAAGGTGCCATTCTGGACCTGGTATTAGGGAATGAGCCCGGCCAGGTGGTCGAAGTTTCAGTGGGGGAGCATTTCGGGAACAGTGACCATAATTCCATAAGTTTTAAGGTACTTGTGGATAAGGATAAGAGTAGTCCTCGGGTGAAGGTGCGAAATTGGGGGAAGGCTAATTTTAACAATAGCAGGCAGGAACTGAAGAGTTTAGATTGGGGGCGGCTGTTTGAGGGTAAATCAACATCTGACATGTGGGAGTCTTTCAAACGTCAGTTGATTAGAATCCAGGACCAGCATGTTCCTGTAAGGAAGAAGGACAAGTTTGGCAAGTTTTGGAAGCTTGGATAATGCGGGATATTGTGAGCCTCGTCAAAAAGTAAAAGGAAGCATTCGTAAGGGCTGGAAGGCTAGGAACAGACGAGGCACTTGAGGAATATAAAGGCAGTAGGAAGGAACTTAAGCAAGGAGTTAGGAGGGCTAAAAGGGGTCATGAAAAGTCATTGGCAAACAGGATTAAGGAAAATCCCAAGGATTTTTATACGTATATAAAGAGCAAGAGGGTAACCAGGGAAAGGGTTGGCCCAGTCAAGGACAGAGATGGGAATCTATGTGTGGAGCCAGAGGAAATGGGCAAGGTGCTAAATGAGTACTTTGCATCAGTATTCACCAAAGAGAAGGACTTGGTGGATGATGAGCCTAGGGAAGGGAGTGCAGATAGTCTCAGTCATCTCATTATCAAAAAGGAGGAGGTGTTGGGTGTCTTGCAAAGCATTAAGGTAGATAGGTCCCCAGGGCCTGATGGGATCTACCCTAGAATACTGAGGGAGGCAAGGGAAGAAATTGCTGGGGCCTTGACAGAAATCTTTGCATCCTCATTGGCTACAGGTGAGGTCCCAAAGGACTGGAGAATAGCCAATGTTGTTCCTTTGTTTAAGAAGGGTGGCAAGGATAATCCAGGAAATTATAGGCCGGAGAGCCTTACGTCAGTGGTAGGGAAACTATTAGTCTGTTCCTAGCCTTCCAGCCGTTACAAATGTGTCCTTTTTCTTTTTGATGAGGCTCACAATATCCCGCGTTATCCAAGCTTCCCGAAACTTGCCAAACTTGTCTTTCTTCCTCACAGGAACATGCTGGTCCTGGATTCTAATCAGCTGTCGTTTGAAAGACTCCCACATGTCAGATGTTGGGCGGCACAGTGGTGCAGTGGTTAGCACCGCAGCCTCACAGCTCCAGCGACCCGGGTTCAATTCTGGGTACTGCCTGTGTGGAGTTTGCAAGTTCTCCCTGTGTCTGCGTGGGTTTCCTCCGGGTGCTCCGGTTTCCTCCCACATGCCAAAGACTTGCAGGTTGATAGGTAAATTGGCCATTAGCAATTGCCCCTAGTATAGGTAGGTGGTAGGGAAATATAGGGACAGTTGGGGATGTGGTAGGAATTTGGAATTAGTGTAGGATTAGTATAAATGGGTGGTTGATGGTCGGCACAGACTCGGTGGGCCGAAGGGCCTGTTTCAGTGCTGTATCTCTAAACTAAACTAAACTAAACCCTCAAACAGCCGCCCCCAATCTAAATTTTTCAGTTCCTGCCTAATATTGTTATAATTAGCCTTCCCCCAATTTTGCACCTTCACCTGAGGACTACTCTTATCCTTATCCACAAGTACCTTAAAACTTATGGAATTATGGTTACTGCTCCCGAAATGCTCCCCCACTGAAACTTCGACCACCTGGCCGGGCTCATTCCCCAATACCAGGTCCAGAATGGCCCCTTCCCTAGTTGGACTATCTACATACTGTTTCAAGAAGCCCTCCTGGATGCTCCTCACAAATTCTGCCCCATCCAAGCCCCTAGCACTAAGTGAGTCCCAGTCAATATAGGGGAAGTTAAAATCACCCACCACCACAACCCTGTTACCTTTACATCTTTCCAAAACCTGTCCACATATCTGCTCCTCTACCTCCCGCTGGCTGTTGGGAGGCCTGTAATAAACCCCCAACATCGTGACTGCACCCTTCCTATTCCTGAGCTCCACCCACAATTGCCTCACTGCATGAACCGTCTGAGGTGTCCTCCCGCAGTACAGCTGTGATATTCTCCTTAACCAGTATTGCAACTCCCCCACCCCTTTTACATCCCCCTCTATCCCGCCTGAAGCTTCTCAAGCCTGGAATATTTAGCTGCCAATCCTGCCCTTCCCTCAACCAAGCCTCTGTAATAGCAACAACATCATATTTCCAAGTACTAATCCAAGCTCTAAGTTCATCTGCCTTACCCGTTATTCTTCTCGCATTGAAACAAATGCACTTCAGACCACCAGTCCCGCTGTGCTCAGCAACATCTCCCTGCCTACTCTTCCTCTTAGTCCTACTGGCCTTATTTACTATGTCCTCCTCATTTATTTCACTAGCTGTTCTACTGCTCTGGTTCCCACCCCCCTGCCACACTAGTTTAAACCCTCCCGAGTGACGCTAGCAAACCTTGCAGCCAGGATATTAGTGCCCCTCCAGTTTAGATGCAACCTGTCCCTCTTGTACAGGTCCCATCTGTCCCTGAAGAGAGCCCAATGGTCCAGATATCTGAAACCCTCGCTTCTACACCAGCTGCTCAGCCACGTGTTTAGCTGCACTATCTTCCTATTTCTAGCATCACTGGCATGTGGCACAGGGAGTAATCCAGAGATTACAACCCTTGAGGTCCTGTTTTTTAACTAACTACCTAGCTCCCTGAACTCCCCCTGCAGGACCCCGTCACTCTTCCTCCCTACGTCATTGGTACCGATGTGTACCACAACCTCTGGCTGGTCACCCTCCCCCTTCAGAATGCCCCCTGTCCGTTCAGAGACATCCTTGACCCTGGCACCAGGGAGGCAACATACCATCCTGGAGTCTATTTCACGTCCACAGAAGCGCCTATCTGTGCCCCTGACTGTAGAGTCCCCTATAACTATTGTTCTTTTGCGCTTTGTCCCTCCCTGCTGGACAACATTGCCAGCCGTGGTGCCACTGCTCTAGCTTCTGCTGTTTTCCCCTGATAGGCCATCCCCCACAACAGTATCCAAAACGGTATATTTGTTAGAGAGGGGGATAGCCACAGGGGATTCCTGCACTGACTGCCTGCCCCTTCTAGCGGTCACCCATCTATCTGCCTGCACCTTGGATGTAACCACTTCTCTAAAACTCCTGTCTGTGACGCTTTCCGCCACCTGCATGCTCCTAAGTGCATCCAGTTGCCGCTCCAACCGATCCATGCGGTCTGTGAGGAGCTGCAACTGGGGACACTTCCTGCAGATGTAGTTGCCCGGAACGCTGGAAGCGTCACGGACCTCCGACATCTTACAGGTGAAGCACTTCACCCCTCTGACTGACATTTATATCACTAATTAATAAATTAATTTAAAATAAATAAATGCTTATTAAATCCTTACTAAATTATGATCCACTTAACTATGTGGTCCCTAGTGCTAGATTTCTACAATAAATACTAAATGCTATCTAAATACAGTAATCTCCTTCCTCTGGTTTAGTTACTCTACTTATTAAGTAGTTAATTAGTGTTTTAATCAATTTTTATCAGTTTTATTTTCAAATTCAGTACAGATTCCCTGCCAGCCAATCAGGTCACAGCTTTCCTGTGACGTCACTTTTTCAGTTATTTTTCCCCACCCGAGGTAACCTACCGGTCCGGAACTAGGGGACATAGGTTTAAGGTGCGAGGGGCAAAGTTTAGAGGGGATGTGCGAGGCAAGTTCTTTACACAGAGGGTGGTGAGTGCCTGGAAGTTGCTGCCGGGGGAGGTGGTGGAAGCAGATACGATAGCGACGTTTAAGAGACATCTTGACAAATACATGAATAGGATGGGAATAGAGGGATATGGGCCCCGGAAGTGCAGAAGGTTTTAGTTTAGGCAGGCATCAAGATCGGCACAGGCTTGGAGGGCCGAATGGCCTGTTCCTGTGCTGTACTGTTCTTTGTTCTTTGTCCTCCCCATTCCCCAGTCTCCCACTCTCCCCGTTTCCCAGTCTCCCACTCTCCCCGTTCCCCAGTCTCCCACTCTCCCCGTTCCCAATCTTCCACTCTCCCCGTTCCCCAGTCTCCTACTCTTCCCGTTCCCCAGTCTCCCACTCTCCCCATTCCCCAGTCTCCCACTCTCCCCATTCCCCAGTCTCCCACTCGACCCCGACTCCCGTCCCCCAGTCTCCCACTCTCCCCCGACTCCCGTTCCCCATCTCTCACTCTCCCCCGGCTCCCGTTCCCCAGTCTCCCATCTCCCCCGGCTCCCGTTCCCCAGTCTCCCATCTCCCCAGGCCCCCACTCCCTCTTTCCCCCGTGACTCCAGAGGCTCTCTCCCCACCACCTCAACTCCTGGTTCCCAGTCCAATTTTCTGCAGCAGCTCTGGGGAGGACATGACATCAGTGAGCCAGAGGATTTCTCTGTGGACATACGCACACCTGCACACACACACACAAACACAGGCAATCTATCCAGAGGTCAGTGACTCTCCTGACACCTATACTAACTATATACATTTGGAGCCTTTACCGAGGCCCCCCTAGTCCTCCCCAGCCTATTTGCCTGAAATAGTCTGGCCCCTAAAATAGAATCAAATCCATTCATTATTTTAAATACCTTAGACGTCTGCCCCTTTCCTGGGTAAAATGTTTTGTTCTCCACAGATACTGCCAGACCTGTTGAGTATTTCCAGCACTTTTTGTTTTTATTTCAGATTTCCAGCATCTGCAATATTTTGCTTTTTCATATTACTATATAAACTATAAGCTAGTTTTCAATCACACTGCTGGTTCACCCTCTCAATGAACTATTTCATTTACTTGGAAAAGCAATCGATAGATATGCAATTTACCTACATAATAATCACTGCACTTCAAAAGTAATTAATTGTGTAATGTGTTTTGCAATACTTTATTGCAATAAAACCAAATATAAATGCACGTATTATAGTTAGAACTTTTGAAATATCTCATTTCAGAAAACTTGGTGATATCTTGGAATTTTATTCAGTGTTTTCAGAGGACAGGGCACACATTAGATTGCTCTCATTTTAGAAGTGCTACTTATCGTTATTTGACTACATTTGGTTCAGGGATGTAGGATAAATAACCTTGTCTTTTTCCATATTTTATAGATTTATTTTCTGTCCACACAGCCTCCCTCCTATAAAACTAGAGGGCGCACTTCCACAATCTGGCTAAAAATAAGCAAAATGCATCCTTTGAGAGTATGTAAGTGGGTCATCCTTCGGTTTGACTTCATGATCTTCTATGTAAAATTCCTATCAACTACTGCTAAATATACCCAGGACTCTAAGGTATCCGTAATCCTTATCTTAATTAAACCACTCTCATCTTCACCCTTTCTGCTGTAAATAGTATTTTGACCTTGGAACATTGGTTACTAAATGGCAATAGTTTAAAAAAAAGAGTGCTGGATTCCTGTGGGATTAAGTCATAGTTCAGGATGGGAAAATTACTATTGTTATCAGCCTAGGAAAGCTTATGGAGGGGTGTCAGTAATCTATTATGAATATAAAATGGACTAGGGTGGTAGAAGTTTGGACCTCTTTCGCAACCTGTGATTGATGGGTCAATTGTTTAATTTTAAATCTGAGATTGATATATTACTATGAACCAAAGGTATTAAAGGGTATGGGGCAGGTATATGGAGTTAGGTCGCAGATCAGCATCTCATTGATCTCATTGAATGGGGGAACAGGTTTGAGGGGCTAAGCTCCAGTTCCTATGTTCTTAGCAGTCCTCGAGGCGGCCAACATCCCCAGCTTGTACACACTACTGAGTTAGCGGCGCTTGAGATGGCTCGGCCATGTGAGCCGCATGGAAGATGGCAGGATCCCCAAAGACACATTGTACAGCGAGCTCGCCACTGGTATCAGACCCACCGGCCGTCCACGTCTCCGCTTTAAAGACGTCTGCAAACGCGACATGAAATCCTGTGACATTGATCACAAGTCGTGGGAGTCAGTTGCCAGCGCTCGCCAGAGCTGGCGGACAGCCATAAAGACAGGGCTAAAATGTGGCGAGTCGAAGAGACTTAGTAGTTGGCTGGAAAAAAGACAGAGGCGCAAGGGGAGAGCCAACTGTGCAACAGCCCCGACTAACGGATTTCTCTGCAGCACCTGTGAAAGAGCCTGTCACTCTAGAATTGGCCTTTATAGCCACTCCAGGCGCTGCTTCACAAACCACTGACCACCTCCAGGCGCGTATCCATTGTCTCTTGAGATAAGGAGGCCCAAAAGAAAGAAGAAAAAGAAGTACTGTAGATAAGCCAATTCTCATTCTGACCTCCCCTGCCAAACACCACCCCCCCCACCACCACCGCACCACCCCCCCCCCCCCCCCCCACCACCACCACCATGTTACCAGTTCCGCAGGTTCAGAAAAGCTATTTTTTTGATAACTGCTTCAATTAAATAATAACTTTTGGAATATTTCATGATTGCAATCAAGACTATCCACTCAATGCTTAAAGAGACAGGGAAATCTCCCAAACTCCAATCTCTTGCTGTCCAGCATAAACAATTGGGAAATAAAACGATGAAAAACAGTAACTTATTAGGGCATCAAAAGCCTGTTCAGGAAATATCAGAACCAGAAATACAAACTTTTCTTGGACCCTTTTTCTTCACATGACTATATCTTGAAATTTCTTTGCAAGTATAAATGAATCAATAGCAGAGAATTTTACTCTGAATTTGCAACTCCCAACTTTCCTAGTGGTAAATAATTAAGGAAAATCACATTTCGGTTCCTTGCAAACTCCTGAACAAATTTATTTTAAAATAGCAAGAACAATTTCACTACCCTGCCAGCGAGCAATTAAAGCCACATCCTTTAGACTTGCCTATCTATGAATAACATATCAAAATATGCATAACCTATTTCAGTGCAAAAGCAGCAGAACTTTACAGCTTATTATAATAAATTATTTTGACCTGGGAAAATAAATTGCCTGTGTTTATCTTCACACCATTTAGATACCACCATTCACCACTACTAAACCAATAGGATAGAAAGGACAACATGATTCAGAGCATGTCAAGCTGTTCCTGTACCAACCACAAGATGGCACCTAAGAGCAACACAGTTTGATTCCTCTCCAAAATTTCCCTGCCTCTGAGGAAGCACCTCTAATATTCAATTTAACCACTTGTTCATTACAGAAGAGGGGCAAAACTGCTTCAGCTTTAATATGTACGCCTCTCCCAGCCCCACCACCACCACCAAAGCATAATGTTTAAACTGGTTTACTGTGACATTGTTTTTCAGACCATAACATATTATGTTTCTTTTAGGAGGGATACTTTGCCACACTTAAGCTCCAAGATCAGTTTTATTTACAAACATCTTTATAGTTAGGGTGACAAGTTGCTCACCGGACCTCCAGTAAAGCTATTGTAAAACAACATGGCAGAGGGTGTGCGAAGACAGGGAGTTGAAAATTTCTCATCAGTCATTCTCTTTCCCTCCTTGTGATGGAATATCTTACAGCAGCTCCACCAAAGCAGCACAGCTGAGATTGGCAACACAGCATCTCAGATATGAAGCCAGGGCTGAGCATGGTAGAATAGTGTTTACATTACTGGACTAATTATCCAGGGACGTGAGTTCAAATCTCACTATGGCAGCTGGGGAATTTAAATCCGGACTAAGAAGCTACTGTCAGTAATGCTGACCACGAAACTACCCTGACTTGTTTTATAAACTCAGCTAGTTCACTAATGTCCTTTAAGGAAAGAAACCTGCTGGCCTTAACCAGTCTGGCCTGAATGTATCGCCTGATGTGTTTGAATTTTAACTGCCCTCTGAAATCTCCCAGAAAGCCACTCGGTTGTATCAGAAAAATAATTACGACAGACTGCAGCAGGTCACAAAGTTGGCTCACCGCTGCTGTCTCAAGGGCAATTACTGATGGGCAATAAACGCTAGCTTTGACAGCAATGCCCACATCCTGTGAATTAATAAAAACAATCTCTATACAAGGCATGGCCATATATTGGTGGAAGTGGGCATGAGTAAATTGGGCCACCCTAGAAAGATCAACCTCTCAATATTTTATAGTTTTCCAATCAATTGTCATACTGCTGCCATCAAATACAGATACAGACATTAGAGTCTTCGTGAACTCTTGTACAATCTGTAAGATGACACATGATTTTTTTAAAAAAGCAAGTTAATTTGCTTGTGGTTGCATAAGTTATTGGACTGTTTTATGCTATGGATGGAGGCTTTAAAAACAAACTTAGCTGCAACTGATAAATGATTCATATTTTTACCTAGGGTTTCAATTAAAAGGAAACAGGCACCTCATTGGTGGGCATTATTGTTTGCTTGAGATGCGCATCCAAAATGGAACAAGGAGTCTTGATATTGAAATGTATTATCAAGGTTCTGCAGGTGCTTTTGGTGCAGTTAAATTTCCAGCCAAATTCCACAGGACTGAAGCAATGAAAAACTAGACAGTTGTTTCAAAGTTACAATTTGCAAGTTGTTACGAGTGTTTCCAATTTTTTGTTAAATTTTGAAAATTTGTGTTTTAAAACCAAAATGGATTCCATAGATGCTGGTGTTTTTTTTTTAAAGGAGATCACCAGAAGGCTTGGATTGAGTTTGAACTGTAAACAGTTACTGAAAAGCGTCTGTTATCAAATAACTTCCCGATAATGACTTGGAGAGATGTTTACAAAGAAGTGACAAGCCAAGATTTATGGTTGTCAGGAATCTTGCTTTCTGAACTGTTTTAATTTCAATTTGAACTGTTAAAAAGGACAATTGGTGTTTCCGGGAGCAGTGGTCACTTCTGGGACTGCAACCCAGCCATCGCACGGAAGGTGTCAGGGAGCCCTGGAATGAAGGTAAGTTTTTGGGATCAGTCAGGCCCTGGCGAGGCAAGGGTGGCCATTTGGGAGGACAGGGGGTGTGTTGGGTGTTGGGGGTGGTTGGGGTAGCGGGGACAGCCCTCCATCGGACACAGGGTACTTGATCATGAGGGCCCCCGCCCCCAGACCATCAGAGAGCCGCCTGCTTTTGTCAGCTGGCTTCTCTCGGGCCTGGGCCGCCCGACTGGCCATGCGTAAACTCCCCATGGTGGGGGGGGGGGGGTCAGGAAGGGCCCCCCAAGCCTTCCGCTCCATCTTACGCCCATGTATGGTTTGCAGCACAATCAATACAAATTGGTGAGAATTAAGTGAAAAAGGTATTTGTCTAAAAGTGCTGGAAATACTCAACAGGTCTGGCAGCATCTGTGGACAGAGAAGCAAAGTTAACGTTGCAGGTCTGCGAACTTTCATCAGAACTGACAAAAGTTAGAAAATAATTCGGTTTTAAGCAAGTGAAGGGAAGGGAGGTGGGGGAGAGAACAAAAGGGAAGGTGTTTGATAGGGCAGAGGGTGATTAAATAACAAAGCTGTCCTGGGACAAAGGCAATAAGTGTGTTCATGCTTGTGGTGAAAGACAAAGCATTAGTCCACAGAGACTGATAATAGTGGAATAATGAGCAGCTCTGACTCAATGAAAAGCAGGCACGTGGTTAAAAAATAAAATATTTTTTAAAATAGTGATGCTCTGAAGTGTGAGGCAAACCCCCACGTACCAAGACTAAGGCACACATTATTTCGCCACATGAATTTGAAAATAAAACTGATAAAAATTGATTAAAACACTAATTAACTACTTAATAAGTAGTGTAACTAAACCAGAGGAAGGAGATTACTGTATTTAGATAGCATTTGGTATTTATTGTAGAAATCTAGCACTAGGGACCACATAGTTAAGTGGATCATAATTTAGTAAGGATTTAATAAGTATTTATTTATTTTAAATTAATTTATTAATTAGTGCTAGAAATGTCAGTTAGAGGGGTGAAGTGCTTCACCTGTGAGATGTGGGAGGTCCGTGACACTTCCAGCGTTCCGGGCGACTACATCTGCAGGAAGTGCACCCAGTTGCAGCTCCTCACAGACCGCATGGATCGGTTGGAGCGGCAACTGGATGCACTTAGGAGCATGCAGGTGGCGGAAAGTGTCATCGACAGGAGTTTTAGAGAAGTGGTCACACCCAAAGTGCAGGCAGATAGTTGGGTGACCGCGAGAAGGGGCAGGCAGTCAGTGCAGGAATCCCCTGTGGCTATCCCCCTCTCTAACAAGTATACCGTTTTGGATACTGTTTGGGGGGGGATTGCCTATCAGGGGAAAACAGCAGCAGCCAGAGCAGTGGCACCATGGATGGCACTGTTGTTCAGCAGGGAGGGACAAAGCGCAGAAGAGCAATAGTTATAGGGGACTCTATAGTCAGGGGCACAGATAGGCGCTTCTGTGGACATGAAAGAGACTCCAGGATGGTATGTTGCCTCCCTGGTGCCAGGGTCAAGGATGTCTCTGAACGGACAGGGGGCATTCTGAAGGGGGAGGGTGAACAGCCAGAGGTTGTGGTACACATCGGTACCAATGACATAGGTAGGAAGAGTGACGGGGTCCTGCAGGGGGAGTTTAGGGAGTTAGGTAGTAAATTAAAAAACAGGACCTCAAGGGTTGTAATCTCTGGATTACTCCCTGTGCCACATGCCAGTGAGGCTAGAAATAGGAAGATAGTGCAGCTAATCACGTGGCTGAACAGCTGGTGTAGAAGCGAGGGTTTCAGATATCTGGACCATTGGGATCTCTTCAGGGACAGATGGGACCTGTACAAGAAGGACGGGTTGTATCTAAACTGGAGGGGCACTAATATCCTGGCTGCAAGGTTTGCTAGCGTCACTCGGGAGGGTTTAAACTAGTGTGGCAGGGAGGTGGGAACCAGAGCAGTAGAACAGCTAGTGAAATAAATGAGGAGGACATAGTAAATAAGGCCAGTAGGACTAAGAGGAAGAGCAGGCAGGGAGATGTTGCTGAGCACAGCGGGACTGGTGGTCTGAAGTGCATTTGTTTCAATGCAAGAAGAAAAACGGGTAAGGCAGATGAACTTAGAGCTTGGATTAGTACTTGGAAATATGATGTTGTTGCTATTACAGAGACTTGGTTGAGGGAAGGGCAGGATTGACAGCTAAATGTTCCAGGCTTTAGAAGCTTCAGGCGGGATAGAGGGGGATGTAAAAGGGGTGGGGGAGTTGCATTACTGGTTAAGGAGAATATCACAGCTGTACTGCGGGAGGACACCTCAGACGGTTCATGCAGTGAGGCAATTGTGGGTGGAGCTCAGGAATAGGAAGGGTGCAGTCACGATGTTGGGGGTTTACTACAGGCCTCCCAACAGCCAGCGGGAGGTAGAGGAGCAGATATGTAGACAGGTTTTGGAAAGATGTAAAGGTAACAGGGTTGTGGTGGTGGGTGATTTTAACTTCCCCTATATTGACTGGGACTCACTTAGTGCTAGGGGCTTGGATGGGGCAGAATTTGTGAGGAGCATCCAGGAGGGCTTCTTGAAACAGTATGTAGATAGTCCAACTAGGGAAGGGGCCATTCTGGACCTGGTATTAGGGAATGAGCCCGGCCAGGTGGTCGAAGTTTCAGTGGGGGAGCATTTCGGGAACAGTGACCATAATTCCATAAGTTTTAAGGTACTTGTGGATAAGGATAAGAGTAGTCCTCGGGTGAAGGTGCTAAATTGGGGGAAGGCTAATTATAACAATATTAGGCAGGAACTGAAAAATTTAGATTGGGGGTGGCTGTTTGAGGGTTTAGTTTAGTTTAGTTTAGAGATACAGCACTGAAACAGGCCCTTCGGCCCACTGAGTCTGTGCCGACCATCAACCACCCATTTATACTAATCCTACACTAATTCCATATTCCTACCACATCCCCACCTGTCCCTATATTTCCCTACCACCTACCTATACTAGGGGCAATTGCTAATGGCCAATTTACCTATCAACCTGCAAGTCTTTGGCATGTGGGAGGAAACCGAATCGCTAACTCCTGATCCCTGATGAATAGTGTAAATTTGCAGGCATAGAGCCCCGATTTTGATGCCTACCTTTGTCCAGTAACCTAAATCTCACTGTGGTGGCTGTCATTGCCAGTTGAGCCTTACTCCAGCATGAATTTGGGAGGGGAACAGAGAAAAGATAAAATTGATGGAGAAAAGTCGATTGTGGCTAATTTCTGTAAATTTATTTTGACTGAAATTTTCTAGCACCTAGTAATATGCAAAACAAGAATTGTAAATGGTTTTTTTTCTTGCATTTACTCCTCAAAGTGTCCCATGTCACAACACTTTTCTGGCCAAGAGGTTGGATTAGGAACTAGCTCATAAGTCTGTACAAGCGCTACTCTCAATAGCTGTGGGAGATGTGTGAGAATACAGACTGAGTTTACCTTACTCCCTGGCCTAATTCTGAGTTGCTAATATGCTATTTGGTGAATCTGTCATTGAGGCTGTTTTCTTTCCACTCAACTCCAGATAACTTTGCATGCCAATGCTTTATAATGGGTAGGAAGAGCTAGCTGAATAAATAAAAGTTTACTATTGGTAAACTGAGCAGTTTTGGCTAGCTAAACAGAGTAACTCTAAACATATTGAGCTAGTTGTAAGTGAAGGGGAGGGAACAGAGACAGTGTGTGGGCCTTCACACTTGCCAACCTGCACCTGACTTCTCTGGGTTTGGGTCATGTGCCTCTGGGGAGGTGTGTGTGCGCATTACCATCAGGAGAATAGAAACTTGATTTGCATAATCTCTCAGTAGATTAGCTGGGCAAGTCTTGAATGTGGCAATGGGTAACTTCCCATATAAGGGTCAGCTAACCTGGATCAAAAAAATGGGGAATCAATGTTATAAACCCATGCTCGACTGGCATAGAATACTAGTCTCATTGCTGCATGAATATCCAGTTTTTTTTTTAAGGTTCCTGTGCATTTCTGAAATGATACTTGAAATGTTCAAATGCATTATCGTGTGTTTAAAAAAAGATAAGAAGTCTTGACAGTCGTATGGGCGGTGCAGTGGTTAGCACCGCAGCCTCACAGCTCCAGCGACCCAGGTTTGGTTCTGGGTACTGCCTGTGCGGAGTTTGCAAGTTCTCCCTGTGACTGTGTGGGGTTCCGCCGGGTGCTCCGGTTTCCTCCCACAGCCAAAGACTTGCAGGTTGATAGGTAAATTGGCCATTGTAAATTGTCCCTAGTGTAGGTACGTGGTAGGAGAATGGTGGGTATGTGGTAGGGAATATGGGATTAATGTAGGATTAGTATAAATGGGTGGTTGTTGGTCAGCACAGACCCGGTGGGTCGAAGGGCCTGTTTCAGTGCTGTATCTCTCTATGACACTCTATGAGGGTTGGCCCACTCAAGGACAGAGAAGGGAATCTATGTGTGGAGCCAGAGGAAATGGGCAAGGTGCTAAATGAGTACTTTGCATCAGTATTCACCAAAGAGAAGGACTTGGTGGATGATGAGCCTAGGGAAGGGAGTGCAGATAGTCTCAGTCATCTCATTATCAAAAAGGAGGAGGTGTTGGGTGTCTTGCAAAGCATTAAGGTAGATAGGTCCCCAGGGCCTGATGGGATCTACCCTAGAATACTGAGGGAGGCAAGGGAAGAAATTGCTGGGGCCTTGACAGAAATCTTTGCATCCTCATTGGCTACAGGTGAGGTCCCAAAGGACTGGAGAATAGCCAATGTTGTTCCTTTGTTTAAGAAGGGTGGCAAGGATAATCCAGGAAATTATAGGCCGGAGAGCCTTACGTCAGTGGTAGGGAAACTATTAGAGAGGATTCTTCGGGACAGGATTTACTCCCATTTGGAATCAAACGAACTTATTAGCGAGAGAGAGCATGGTTTTGTGAAGGGGAGGTCGTGTCTTACTAATTTGATTGAGTTTTTTGAGGAAGTGACGAAGATGATTGATGAAGGAAGGGCAGTGGATGTTATCTATATGGACTTTAGTAAAGCCTTTAACAAGGTCCCGCATGGCAGACTGGTACAAAAGGTGAAGTCACACGGGATCAGAGGTGAGCTGGCAAGATGGATACAGAACTGGCTCGGTCATAGAAGACAGAGGGTAGCAGTGGATGGGTGTTATACTGAATGGAGGGATGTGACTAGTGATGTTCTGCAGGGATCAGTGCTGGGACCTTTGCTGTTTAGTTTAGAGATACGGCACTGAAACAGGCCCTTCGGCCCACCGAGTCTATGCCGACCATCAACCACCCATTTATACTAATCCTACCCTAATTCCATATTCCTACCACATCCCCACCTGTCCCTATATTTCCCTACCACCTACCTATACTAGGGGCAATTTATAATGGCCAATTAACCTATCACCCTGCAAGTCTTTGGCATGTGGGAGGAAACCGGAGCACCCGGAGGAAACCCACGCAGACACAGGTAGAACTTACAAACTCCACACAGGCAGTACCCAGATTTGAACCCGGGTCGCTGGAGCTGTGAGGCTACGGTGCTAACCACTGCACCACTGTATATATTGTAGTATATATAAATGATTTAGAGGAAAATGTAGCTGGTCTGATTAGTAAGTTTGCGGAAGACACAAAGGTTGGTGGAGTTGCAGATAATGATGAGGATTGTCAGAGGATACAGCAGGATACAGATCGGTTGGAGACTTGGGCGGAGAAATGGCAGATGGAATTTAATCCGGACAAATGTGAGGTAATGCATTTTGGACGGTCTAATGCAGGTGGGAAGTATACAGTAAATGGCAGAACCCTTAGGAGTATTGACAGGCAGAGAGATCTGGGCGTACAGGTCCACAGGTCACTGAAAGTGGCAACGCAGGTGGATAAGGTAGTCAAGAAGGCATACGGCATGCTTGCCTTCATCGGTCGGGGCATAGAGTATAAAAATTGGCAAGTCATGTTGCAACTGTACAGAACCTTAGTTAGGCCACACTTAGAATATTGCGTGCAATTCTGGTCGCCACACTACCATGTGGAGGCTTTGGAGAGGGTACAGAGGAGGTTTACCAGGATGTTGCCTGGTCTGGAGGGCATTAGCTATGAGGAGAGGTTGGAAAAACTCGGATTGTTTTCACTGGAATGACGGAGGTGGAGGGGCGACATGATAGAGGTTTACAAAGTTATGAGCGGCATGGACAGAGTGGATAGTCAGAAGCTTTTTCCCAGGGTGGAAGAGTCAGTTACTAGGGGACATAGGTTTAAGGTGCGAGGGGCAAAGTTTAGAGGGGATGTGCGAGACAAGTTTTTTACACAGAGGGTGGTGAGTACCTGGAACTTGCTGCCGGGGGAGGTGGTGGAAGCTGGTACGATAGCGACGTTTAAGAGACATCTTGACAAATACATGAATAGGAAGGGAATAGAGGGATATGGTCCCCGGAAGTGCAGAAGGTGTTAGTTTAGGCAGGCATCAAGGTCGGCGCAGGCTTGGAGGGCCGAATGGCCTGTTCCTGTGCTGTACTGTTCTTTGTTCTTTGTTCTAGTAACTGACTCTTCCACCCTGGGAAAAAGCATCTGACTAGCTTGAGAAAGTGAAGGCGTATGGGGTCCAAGGTGTACTAGCTAGATGGATAAAGAACTGGCTGGGCAACAGGAGACAGAGAGTAGCAGTGGAAGGGTGTTTCTCAAAATGGAGATGTGTGACCAGTGGTGTTCCACAGGGATCCGTGCTGGGACCACTGTTGTTTGTGATATACATAAATGATTTGGAGGAAAGTATAGGTGGTCTGATTAGCAAGTTTGCAGACGACACTAAGATTGGTGGAGTAGCAGATAGTGAAGGGGACTGTCAGAGAATACAGCAGAATATAGATAGATTGGAGAGTTGGGCAGAGAAATGGCAGATGGAGTTCAATCAGGGCAAATGCGAGGTGATGCATTTTGGAAGATCCAATTCAAGAGTGAACTATACAGTAAATGGAAAAGTCCTGGGGAAAATTGATGCACAGAGAGATTTGGGTGTTCAGGTCCATTGTTCCCTGAAGGTGGCAACGCAGGTCAATAGAGTGGTCAAGAAGGCATACGGCAAGCTATGAAGAGAGGTTGAGTAGATTAGGATTATTTTCATTAGAAAGACGGAGGTTTAGGGGGGACCTGATTGAGGTGTACAAAATCATGAGAGGTATAGACAGGTTGGATAGCAAGAAGCTTTTTCCCAGAGTGGGGGATTCAATTACTAGGGGACACGAGTTCAAAGTGAAAGGGGAAAGGTTTAGGGGGGATATGCGTGGAAAGCTCTTTACGCAGAGGGTGGTGGGTGCCTGGAACGCGTTGCCAGCAGAGGTGGTAGACGCGGGCACGATAGCGTCTTTTAAGATGTATCTAGACAGATACATGAATGGGCAGGAAGTGGAGATACAGACCCTTAGAAAATAGGCGACAGGTTTAGATAGAGGATTTGGAGCGGCATAGGTTTGGAGGGCCTGTTCCTGTGCTGTAATTTTCTTTGTTCTTTGTTCTTTATGAAGATTAAAATTTTAAAAATTGTAATCTCTGACTGGAAAAACATTTCAGTGGTAACAGACCATGTTGAAACAATAGAGACTCTGCAGTTGCTCTCCAATACACAGAAGTGGTCAGACTAGTTTTAGTCACATGGCTAGCTGGCTGGGGCACAGAAATTCGAGCCTGCAACATGTGTTGTGAAGAGATTGCTCCATATAAGGAACTAGTCACCTGACTACCTGCTGAGCACCCTGGGAGCTTTTTGAATTTGAACTCCCAAACAAAGGAATTGCCAGGCAGAATGCCGTGTGCTCTCCTGGAACTAAGAACATCTCCTCTGCCTGCCATCTCTCAGGGAACTGAAACCATTGAAGACATGTGAAACTCAAAGAGAGAAAAGTTTGCCACATGAACAAAGTTTTAAGAAGATTACTGGGCCCCAACGAAACGCAAGAAAATAACTTCAATCAAGGACTCCAGCGAGCTCGAGAAACAGTAACAAGATATTACCTCGAACTGTTCTACTTATCTCTTCTTCTCTTTTCTGTCCCGATCTTGCATGTTTATATCACGTGTGCATGCTAGCGTGAGCACGTCGTACATCCGCAGGCGTGGACCGTATTAGAGTTTAAGTTTAAGGTTTAATAAATTTCATCTTTCTGCTTTAAATCAAAGAGAACCTGTTTGAGCTCAGTTATTTGCCTGATAATTGGAAACTGAACACGGATTCATAAAAAGGGGAGCTTTTAACACTGTGTTTAAAATTAAACCCTGTTACAATAAGATCCGGTGAAGATAGTAAGAGACCCCCTAGACACATTGCTCACCTGGTCATAACAGAAGTTATTGAACTCAATGTTCAGTTGTTCAGTCCGCAAGGCTGTAGAGTGGCCTAATCGAAAGACCAGGTGCTGCTCCTCGAGCTTGCGTTGATGTTCACTGGAACACTGGAGCAGGCTAAAGACAGAAATGTTGGCATGAGAACAGGGGGGAGTGTTGAAATGGCAAGCAACCGGAAGCTAGGGATCATGCTTTCGGACTGAGTGGAGGTGTTCAGCAAAGCAGGCACCTAATCTACGGTTGGTCTCCCCAGTGTAGAGGAGCAAATACAGTATACTGAATTGAAAGAAGTACAAGTAAATCGCTGATTCAGCTGAAAGGAGTGTTTGGGGCCTTGGATAATGTTATGACCGACCGCTCAGTCAAAGCCCCCAATCAAAATATACGATTCTGATTGTATTGGGAGAAACGTACTGTTAATTCAATCCCATCCCTCCACAGATCGCCTAACATATCATTTTAAACGTTCCAAATTAAAGAAAGATCCAGACAAATTGTACCATCGATTAACCCCCGAATGAAACTAACCAAACCAGGTATTGTTATATCAACAAATTAACTGTTTAATTAGAAAAACTAAATTCTTAAACACTATGAAGATAGAAACAACATTTAAAATAGAAAAAATTAGAGTCCTTGCAAATTTACACTTCCCAATGAAGTGTACACTTCCCAATGAAGGATTCAAGTCCACGCACAATCTTCCAGGATCTGATGAAAAGAAAACAGTCCAAGTTTCAAACTCCTCTTTCTTCGAGCGATGACCACAGTAGATTAACAACTCACAACCACTTTCAATAGAATCAATCTGGCTTTAGAATTTTTGAGGGATAAAAGATTGTCACAGTCTAACTTCACTTCCTTCAGTTTAACTTATCAGAGATCTCTGTTTTGGCTTGACTTATCAGAATTTTGAGAGAGAATAATAAATAAATAGACTAAATTCTCTTCCTTCAGTTTAAATGGGTTGAGAGTGTTTCTTTCAGTTGTTAACACACAGCTGTCTGTCGGTGTCCCCTGCTAGAACAGGCTGTTTGCACTTTAAGCCTGTTCAAAATTAAATTGTCTCAGTCTGAGTGTCACCCTTTGAATTGCAGTCTCCAAATGGCTGTATCCAAGGCAACGAGATCGCATTCTTTGATTCAGTCTTTGGAGCTTGCTGCCTTAAAGCAGTACAACTCTTTTTCCAGCCTTAAAGGCACACTGCGTCTTCCCAGAAAAATAAACCACAGGATCATAACAATAGTGAGGAGAGAGGCGGGGAAATGGCAGGTATTACACTTCCTCCGATTGCATGGGAAGGGGACGAGGTGTCGTGGGAAATGGAGGAGTGGACCAGCGTGTCGCGGAGGGAATGATCCCTACAGAATGCTGACAGGGGAGAGGTGGGGAAGATGCATTTGGTGGTAGCATCACGCTGGAGATTGCGGAAATGGCGGAGGATGATCCTCTGGATGTGGAAGCTGGTGGGGTGGAAAATGAGGACAAGGGGAACCCTGTCACGGTTCTGGGAGGGAGGGAAGACGTGAGGGCAGAAGTACGGGAAATGGGCCAGACACGGTTGAAGGCCCTGTCAACCACAGTGGGGAGGAATCCTCGGTTGAGGAAAAAGGAAGACATATCAGAGGCACTGTTGTGGAAGTCAATAGCAATTGTGTGAATCTGTAAAAAAAGAAATCTAAAAATTAGAACATCAAACGCAAACGGTGCAATTTCCTCATTTTGTTGAGAAAAATCCAGCCTCCGCAAATGAATAGAATATTGCCTTCATTCCATGGTCACTATGTCTTTAAGGTATTTTCTTCTGGTGCAATTAGATGACTTTGTCCATTATGATGTATAAATTAGAACCATAAAATGGTTACAGCACAGAAGGAGGCCATTCAGCCCTTCGTGTCTGTACCAGCTCTCTGCAACAGTAACTCAGCTAGTCCCACTCCCCCGCCCTTTCCCCGTAGGTCTGATTTTCCAACCCCTTTTGAAAGCCCCGATTGAACCTGCCTCCACCGTACTGTCAGGTGGTGCCTTCCAGATCCTAAACATTTGCTGCGTAAAAATGTTTTTTCCTCATGGCACCATTAGTTCTTTTGCCAACCACTTTAAATAAGTGACCTCTTGTTCTTGACCCAACCGCTAAAGGGGACAGTTTCTCTCTATTGATTCTGTCTAGACTCCTCATACAACACTTCTATCAAATATCCTTTCAATCTTTCTTTAAGGAGAACACTCCCAGTTTCTCCAATCTATCCATGAAACTGAAGTCCCTCATCCTTGAAACCATTCTCATAAATCTTTTCTGCAACCTCTCTAAAGCTTTCACATCTGCTTCAGATTGCTGTTGGTTTATGTCCAAAGAAGGATAGCAATGAGACCTAAATTAACAGCTGTATAATGCTTTTCAAAGAATGATGAAGGCATGCTTATTACAAGAAATATAACAGCATGTTTCTCCCAAAGGAAGCTGCCAAGGTTGACAAAAATCATGAGAAGCCTGTGTACCATCAAAAATAGTCCTACGACAGAGCTGAGGGGAGGGGAACAAGGAGTTGTGGCAAAGCAGGTAACTCTGCTGCTCACTATAATGGCCTGATCCCTCGCAACAAGCCCTAGCTTTGGATTACACTGGTATGAGACATTCTTTCTCAACTAGACACACGCCCAAAATAGGGGCAAGCTGATAAGGATAGGGTCAGCCAGTCAGTGCAGATACCAGCTCCCAAATAACAGAATATTTTCGGAACAATATGATCCTGGAACACACGCATCTGTCGGGCCAGGGTAGGTGGATAATGATGGTAGGCTATTTAATACCTGATGGAGCACACAGTTGCAACTGGGTCAAAGGTGAAAAACCCAATGATGGACAGCTTTGAAAGACACCCATACGAGCACCTTAACACACAGTCCATCACTCAATATCATTACCAAGCATCAGGACCTTGAAAACTTGGGCTTGAGATCTGAGTTAGAGAGGGGTGGAAAGTCCTGTGCTTGATATGGTTATTAGCCATGACCAATATGGTAGATGCATTTATCTGGGCACCATATTATTAAGCATTGACTGGCCTCAGTGGTCACTCTATAATGGAAGAATAAGGATATCCCTCACAAATTTGGCCTTTTCTGCCATCTGGAACCTTTCTCAGGAATGGATTTATGTCCTTGACTAAAGAAAAGAATGGTCAATGTCAATTGTCTATGCATAATAACCTTACCATAGTTACCAAGTAATTATGGGACTATGAACACATATCTAAACAGAGCCTGGGCTTGACTTTGATCTTTGACCAGGACCTGCAGAGGAATTTTGGGTCACTTTGCGAACCTCATTTCTTAAAATAGTTCTGCGTTTTGGCTTGTGGGATTCATGTATAGTCCTCAGAAATGCATTGTGCTGAGCCGGAGGATCCACAAGACTAAAGTATGTGTCTTCAGATTACAGATTGGCTTTCTGGCTGTCTATTGCTGTTCATGGATGACAGGAGTATGTCAGACTCAGAGCTTCAAAGGGTGCAAATCTCTGCAGCAGCAAAGTCCTATTTTCCTTTTCTAAATTTCACCTATTACATGGCATTGGCATGGAATCCAGGGAAGCACAACAATCAAATGCAGTCGTTAGTATCTTGAACACTCTTTGCTTTCCAATTTAATTGTTTGATGTCACAGAGAAACTTTGAGCCACAGTCTGCATCAAGAGTACAGCTCGTAGCTATCTTGAACAGGATGCTGGTGTTGAGGCAGTAAGTGACGCCAAAACAGAATGGCCGACTGCTTTGGTGCTGCAAGCAATTGGGCCAAGGTGCTCGGGTATAAAAGAAGTATTAGTAACCATCAAGCTTGAGACTGGGTGAATTTGCTGATAGGAGCCACTTAACTGCAGGTAATGTGGCCAATGATGTTATTGGCTCTGCAGCTGAAGTCATAAACAAATGACAATTAGACCCTGCTATCCACTCAATCACTAAGCAGAGTCATATTATGGTAACTACAAAAGAGAATCTGTTAGATGAAATCTTAAAGCCTTCAAATCAATACCTGAAACCCCTTTGGATCAATCAAAAGCTGTGACAAAGGTAGATAATGAGGTGGTCATGTTGCCAGGTGGATCATTAGGTAGTTGATGTGATCAGTGAATTATCTTCCTTTTACATTCAGTTTGTGCAGGCAGAAAGTGCCTTAGTTTAATTCTTCACCTGAAAGACAGCTCCTCTAACAATACAGCACCCCTTCAGTCTCACATGGAAGTGTCAGCCTAGATTTTGTGCTCAAGTCTTTGGATTGAGATTTGCAGCCAACAACCTTTTGACTCAAGAGTTAAAAGCGCTACCACTAAGCAAAAACTAACTTAGTGCCTCATGATGAAACTGGAAGCTACTGAAGTACAAAGTACAATAGTGGATTTTATTTGGGTTGCGGACTCGGCTCCAAGGTCCACGTAAAGACAAGAGAACGACTGAACCTATCTCTCTTCAAAAAAGAATAAGGCAAATTTCTATTATATCAACCTGAACAGGCAGACAGTTCAATGTAATAAAAACAAAAAGTGCTGGAAATACTCAGCAGGTGTGGCAGCATCTGTGGTGAAAGAAACAGAGTTCTGAAGAAGAGTCATATCTGACTCGAAACGTTAACTCTGTTTTTCTCTCCGTAGACGTTGCCAGATCTTCTGAGTATTCCCAGCACTTTCTGTTTTTATTTCAGATTTCCAGCATCTGCAGTGTTTTGCTTTTACCTCAGTTTAATGTCTTGTCCAAGAGACAGTAGCTTTAACTGTGCAGTACTCCTTCAGTGAAGTGTCAGCCTGGATTAAGTCTCTAAACCTGCACTTGTTATCAACATTCTTTTGGGAGAGGGCAAGGAGCTAAGCAGTCACTATGGAGTTATGACTGCTCCAACATGACAGATTTAGTAATTGAAACTCAGACCAAAGTCAACGTTCTATGGTAGTTTCAGTAATCCAATGACTGTAGTACTCTGGGGCACAGTTAATGATTGGCCAGTCACTGTGACTCATTAATGTGTAGACTGGTCACTAGGAAATGAGTTTCTTCCCACTCAACTCCAGATAACCATATAGGCCTGTTCAAACAATGGGTAGGTCAGTCTTAGCCTGGGAAGCTGCTCTGTTGATCGGCATAGTTTTAGTTGGTTAAACTCCAGCATTATTAGCAATATACTTCAAGCTACTTAAGCCTTGATTCTGCCGTCCTACACCTATGCTCTCTCAATTTGCTTAATTTGGATATGTTCCTGCAGGAGAGAGTTTGCACTCCATAATAGGCAAATAAAAACCCTACAGGTGCGTGTAACATGATTTGATGATTGTTAAATATGAACACTGGTTTGCACCTGTTGGACACTATTCATCCCTTGGTAGCAACATTTTCAGAGTGGTTTGTAGGATTTGTTAATGATTTCTTAAAGCTCTGCAGTGCTTTATCACTTAATCATCAAACAAGCGATTTGAGGGGGAGAAAACAAACACAAAAATGCCCTGTCCTTCTCGGTGGTGGAGGTCACAGGTTTAGAAGGTGCTGTTAAAAAAGCCTTGGTGAGTTGCTGTTGTGCAGATAACACACATTGCAGTGATAATGTACTGGTAGTGGAGAGAGTGGATGTTTAAGGTCGTGGTTGGGGCTGTCGATCAAGTTGACAGCTCTGTCCTGAATGTTGTTGAGCTTCTTGAATGCTGTTGCAGCTGCACCCATCCAAGCAAGTTGAAAGTATACCATTATATCCCGATTTGTGCTTTGTAAGGGTTAGTGAGGTTTTGCAAAAACAGGGGTGAGTTACTTGTTGCAAAATACCCAGCCTCTGACCTGCTCTAGTAGTCACAGCATTTATGTGGCTGCTCCATTTGAGTTTCTGAATGGCAACCCCTAACAACATTGATGGTGGGGTATTACAGTGATCGCATTGTCATTGAATGACAAGAGGAGGTGGTTAGACCTGTTGCTTTTGGAGATGGCAGACAAGTTAATCTACTTGGCATCTATCCTGACATCAAACTCATCCACCATTAATAGATGGAGTAGCTGAGGCACCTTACTGACATTAGCCCACAGCAAATACCCAACTATAGCAGAAACCTTAGTAGTCAAATCAACAAGTAGATTGTATAGGCTTTCATAAAATTGCACAAAGTTGAAGATCTTTTGTAAACCTTTTGCAAATGCATTTGGGAGGAATGGAGCTCCTGCATGTGGGATCTGCTATTTGTACTCTTCACCTGAAAAGCAATGGCAAGTCAATGCATGGCTATGTTTGGAAAACCACTTCAGATGCTGCCAGAGTTGGGGAAGGGATAAAGTCATTCACAGCTGGAAGCTATATTGCTTGGCACAAATACAGCAGAGACGGAGGCCAATCGACCCATTGAGTTTATGTTGGCTCTTTCAAACAGCAATTGAGGTAGCGCCCTGCTCTTTCCCCATAACTCTGCAAGTTTTTTCTCCTTCAAGTATTTATCCAATTCCATTCTGAAAACTACTATTTGAATCTGTTTCCGCCACACTCAGGTATTGCCTTCCAAATGCTAACCACTCATTGCATAAAACAGCTTTTCCTCATTTCACCTCTGGTTCTCTTGTGAATCACTTTAAATCTGGGCCCTATGACTATCAACCCTGCAGCCATCAAAAACAGTTTATTTTTATTCGTTCTGTCTAAATCATTCATAATTTTAAATACTATCATAGCTCTGTTTGGCCTACTCTGCTCTAAGAGAATTTTTAACATCTTTAGGTGTTCCGAAATTATCTTTGCACCATCAAACTAGTGTCAAGAAAGCATGCTATGCCAGATGAGGACTTTTTAATTCATTGGTTGGAAATTTACAGTAGATTTAAACAAAGGAAAGCCGGAATATTACAAACAATGTTTACAAAAACTTGGCCACAGCTAAAAATGGCCACACAATTTGCATTTGAACACCTTGCGTATTCCAAGGCATCAAAGTGGAGACATGTCTGATAAGCCTGTACCCAAAACAATGGCTTGCTCTATTGATTTAACTACCAAAGATGTCTTTCATTAGCAAGACAGTCAAAGCCATCCTGGGACAGTAACAATGAAATGGCAAAACCCTCCAGGTGTAAACATTGACAGCCTGAGGCTTGAGAGACTGAAACACCTAAACTAGAAGGTACCAGAGAATACACTGAGGCAGTCATGTGACTGTTTGTCCACCTCTGTGAAAGCTGAGAGTTTCCCTTGGACAAAGCAGGCAAGCCAGGGACTCAACCATGCAGAAGGGCTGTCTCTCTCTCTCTCTCTTCAGAAAATCTGGTGGGGGCATGCAAAGCCTAGCTGCTGGTTACTGGATCCAAGAAAAAGACACCAGGGGAAGAAAGTCACCTATAATTCTGCCTACAAGAAAACCCTGAACCAGGTGGGCCAGCCACAAAGTGCACTTCTAACAGCCAAAGACTTCAAGAACACAACTTCAGCCAGAAGACAATGGAATTAGCCAGCCCCACTGACTGTGTATTAATTTTTATTTGTTCTGGACTCTAATCCAACCACAAATCTATTCCTCATCACTCTGTAATCTATTTGTGTGCATGTGGTTCTTGTGTGTGTGTGTTTGTGTATATGTGCATGCATGCGTGAATGTGCAGTGTAGTTTTATTATTTTATTTAGATCGGGTTTGGACTGAGCTCACTTTTTTCTTGTTTAAACTCAAGAAACCCTGTCCGATTGGTTCTTTTATGATCACAACAAAGGTTAAAGGTAAAACACTTACTGAAGTGGTAAGCACATCCACTGTTTAAAAAGGAATAAACCCTGTTGCGATCAAATAGAGGAAGGGCAAGAGGGGAACCTTGTGACCCCTCCTCGCCTGGCCATAACACTAGTCACTGCAGTCCATCTGGAGTTGTGTGTGCAGTTTTGGTTCCCTTACCTTAGGATATTATTGCCATAGAGGGAGTGCAACGAAGGTTCACCAGACTTGTTCCTGGGATGGCGGGACTGTCCTCTGAAGAGAGGTTGGGGAAACTGGGCCTGTAGTCTCTAGAGTTTTGAAGAATGAGAGGTGATCTCATTGAAACCTACAAAATACTTAAAGGGATAGACAGGGTAGATGCAGCTACGATGTTTCCCCTGGTTGGGGAGTCTCGAACCGGGGGCACAATTTCAAAATAAGGGGGAAGCCACTTAGGACAGAGATGAGGAGAAATTTCTTTACTCAGAGGGTTGTGAATCTTTGGAATTCTCTACCTGAGAGGGCAGTGGAAGCTCAGTCATTGAGTATGTTTGAAGCAGAGATTGACAGATTTCTAAATACAAATGACATAATGGAATATGAGGATAGTGTGGGCAAAAGGCATCGAAGCGGATGATCAGCCATGATTGTATTGAATTGCGGAGCAGGCTCGATGGGCTGAATGGCCTACTCCTGTTCCTATGTTCCAATCTGGTGTGGGTACTCGCACGGTGCTGTTAAGGAGTTCCAGGATTTTGATCCTGCGACAGTGAAGGAATAGTGAAATAGTTCCAAGTCAGGATGATGTGTAGCAAAATCAAATTGCTCAAACTTACTCATTTCATTGATTGTTTTTAAAAACAAATACTTGGGATAGGAGTATCACTGCCAAGCATGTCACTTATTCCCATCCTTCATTGTCCTACTTACAGAACTGCCGCTGCCACATGATACAACTGAGTAGCTTAATCGGCCACTTCAGAGGACAGTTAGGAGCCAACCATGTCAGTGTGGGCCTGGTGTCACATAGACCAGACCAAATAAGGATGTCATATTTCCTTCCCAAAGAACATTAGTGAATCTAAAAATCACTTTTTACTTCCGCCATCTTTCTATTCTTTTTTCTTAAACTGAACTCTCAATCTTTGTCTTATTAGTCTGGGCCTCTGAATTCCTGGTCCTGTAACACTTTGAAATTATATGCCCAGCACGAGGTTTTTGGCATTTCTAAATCCCACTAAGTCATCGCTATCCTCCTCCTCCTCTTGAACCTCGCCCCTCACCCCCAACACCACTCACTCCACCCAATCTAGTCTAGGTCATTGCAAAAGTCAGATTAAGAAATATCGCTTCTCTAATGCATTGGGTCATAAGACAGTTGTAGATTACATTTACCAGTTCAGACTCCAAACCACTTGGGTTTTCTCCACTTCCCCAGAATGATTGAAGTCATCTATTAAAATAGCTTTCCTATTCTCATCTAACCTCCATGGAAAGGGCTGTCTTCCGTCTTGTGGGAACTTGGTTGCCTGATGTTAGCTGGAATTCTTTTTTCCCCATTTTAGAAATATCTAACCAGAGCTGTTAATTGTGTAGTTTTCTAACTGCCACAGGAACTGTTTACAGGTATCTGACATATGGCGGCACCATCTATGTTTCTGTCCACTATCTTTTCTGTACATTATGCTCAGCATTAAAATTATAGCTGTGATCCAATGTCATAGAGTCATAAAGTTATATAGCACAGAAACAGGCCCTTCGGCCCATCGTGTTTGTGCCGGCCATCAAGCACCTAACTAATCTAGTCCCATTTTCCAGCACTTGGCCTGTAACCTTGTATGCTATGGCATTTCAAGTGCTCATCTAAATACTTCTTAAATGTTGTGATGGTTCCTGCCTCTACCACCTCTTCAGGCAGTGTGTTCCAGATTCTAACCACCCTCTGGGTGAAAATTTTTTTCTTCAAATCCCCTCTAAACCTCCTGCCCCTTACCTTAAATCTATGCCCCCTGGTTATTGACCCCTCTGCTAAGGGAAAAAGTCTCTTCCTATCTAACCTATCAATGCCCCTCATAATTTTGTGTACCTCAATCATGTCCCCCCTCATCCTTCTCTGTTCTAAGAAAAACAACCCTAGCCTTTTCAGTCTCTCTTCATAGCTGAAATGCTCCAGCCCAGGCAACATCCTGGTGAATCTCCTCTGCACCCTCTCCAGTGCAATCACATCCTTCCTACAGTGTGGTGCCCAGAACTGTACACAGTACTCCAGCTGTGGCCTAACTAGCGTTTTATACAGCTCCATCATAACCTCCCTGCTCTGATATTCTATGCCGCGGCTAATAAAGGCAAGTATCCCACATGCTTTCCTAACCATCTTATCTACCTGTGCTGCTGCCTTCAGTGATCTATGGACAAGTACACCAAGGTCCCTCTGACCCTCTGTTCTCCATAGGGTCCTGCCATCCATTGTATATTCCCTTGCCTTGTTAGTCCTCCCAAAATGCATCACCTCACACTTCTCAGGATTAAATTCCATTTGCCACTGCTCCGCCCATCTTACCAGCCCATCTATATCGTCCTGTAATCTAAGGCTTTTCTCCTCACTACTTACGACACCACCAATTCTCGTGTCATCTGCGAACTTACTGATCATGCCTCCTATATTCACGTCTAAATCATTAATGTACACTACAAACAGCAAGGGTCCCAGCACCGATCCCTGCGATACACCACTGGTCACAGGCTTCCACTCGCAAAAACAACCATCGACCATCACCCTCTGCCTCCTGCCACGAAGCCAATTTTGGTCCAATTTGCCAAATTGCCCTGGATCTCATGGGCTCTTACTTTCTTAACCTATCTCCCATGCGGGACCTTATCAAAAGCCTTACTGAAGTCCATGCAGACTTCGTCAACTGCTTTACTCTCATCTACACATTTTGTCACCGCCTCAAAAAATTCAAACAAGTTAGTTACACACGATCTCCCCCTGACAAAGCCATGCTGACTATCCCTGATTAATCCCTGCCTCTCCAAGTGGAGATTAATCCTGTCCCTCAGATATTTTTCCAATATTTTCCCTACCACTGATGTTAGACTCACCAGCCTGTAATTACCTGGTTTATCCCTGCTGCCCTTCTTAAATGATGTCCTCCAGTCCTCTGGTACCTCTCCTGTGGCCATAGAGGATTTGAAAATTTGTGTCAGAGGCCCTGCTATCTCCTCCCTTGCCTCACATAACAGCCTGGGATACATCTCATCTGGGCCTGGGGATTTATCCACTTTTAAGCCCACTAAAACAGCTAATACTTCCTCCCTTTCAATGCTAATATGTTCAAGTATATCACAATCCCCGTCCCTGATCTCTACACCTACGTTGTCCTTCTCCATAGTGAACACAGATGAAAAGTAATCATTTAAAACCTCACCTATGTCCTCCGGCTCCACACACAGATTGCCACTTTGGTCCCTAATGCGCCCTACTCTTACCCTGGTTATCCTCTTGCCCTTAATATACTTATGAAATGCCTTGGGATTTTCCTTTATCTTGCCCGCCAGTGTTTTTTCATGCCCCTCTTCGCTCTCCTAATTGCTGTTTTAAGTACCCCCCCTACACTTTCTATACTCCTCCAGTGCCTCCACAGTTTTCAGCACTCTGAATCTGCCATAAGCCTTTTTTTAATTGATCCAATCCTCTATATCCCTTGACATTCAGGGTTCCCCGGACTTGTTAGTCCTACCCTTTACCTTAATGGGTACATGTTGGCTCTGAACCTTCACTATTTCCTCTTTGAATTACTCCCACTGATCTGATGTTGAATTTCCTACAAGTAGCTGCTCCCAGTCCACTTTGGCCAGATCCTGTTTTATCAACTTAAAATCGGCCTTCCCCCAATTCAGTACCTTTATTTTCGGTCCATCTTTGTCCTTTTCCATAACTACCTTAAATCATACAGAGTTATGGTCACTATCCCCGAAATGTTCCTCGCTGACACTTCTACCACTTGTCCGGCTTCATTCCCTAGGATTAGGTCCAGTACTGCCTCTTCTCTTGTAGGACTTTCTACGTACTGGCTCAAAAAGCTCTCCTGTATGCATTTTAAGAATTCTGCCCCCTTTAAGCCTTTTGCACTAAGACTATCCCAGTTGATATTGGGGAAGTTGAAATCCCCTGCTATTATTACCCTATTATTTTTACATCTCTCTGAGATTTGCCTACATAGCTGCTCCTCTTTCTCTTCCTGACTGTTTGGCGGCCTGTAATACACTCCCAGCCAGGTTATTGCCCCCTTTTTGTTTTTAAGTTCTACGCATACGGCCTCATTTAAGGAACCTTCTAAGATATCATCCCTCCTTACTGCAATAATTGACTCCTTGATCAACAGTGCAATGCCACCTCCTCTTTTACCCCCTCCCCTGTCATGCCTGAAGATTCTATACCCTGGAATATTGAGCTGCCAGTCCTGCCCCTCTCTCCACCATGTCTCTGTGATAGCAATAATATCATAATGCCATATGCTAATCCTCAGTTCATCTGCCTTACTAGTAAGACTCCTTGCATTAAAATAGATGCAGTCCAGCATTGCATTTTTCACTTGTGCATTAACAGGTCTATATTTGCTCTGCCTTCCAGACTGACTCATTTTCTCTTCTATGCATCACCCCCTACTGTAACTCCACTCTGTAGCCCATACCCGTGCCAAATTAGTTCAATGCTATCCAACATATGCACATATGAAAGAAGGACTCCCTCCAGCTACGTGTGGGTGCCTTTTCCAACTGTTCAGAAGAGATTAAAATTGAAGACAACAGGATCCAGGCGGGTCATTCACAGGTCAGGCACCTTGCTAAATTTTAACTGCCCACCTACATGGTTTCTGTGGGTTAAAAAAAAATCACTGCTTCTGAGTCCATACACACCTGACTACCTTCTATCTGCATTGAGCATCAGATAGTATCCTGTTTCCTCCCTGCTTTCCCCATCCCATCTATCAAATTTAAATGATTTTTAGTTACTGACTCAGTGTTGCTCAGAAGACTCTGTCCTTACTTGGTTTAGGTACGGTCAGTCTTATCCTCTATTAGTCCTTTTCATTTATGAAGTTGTCCTGTTATTTATGAATAATTTTACTTAGCTTTCTCTGCATTGTCTATATTAAAGAAATGTTGCAATTTTTGTGTTTTGTACACATCGGATTAAAAATTGTCAAATTAGCACATACTTTTGACATTCTTGCTATAAATTAGTTTAAAAAAAGGAGTCATATCAAATTTCAGATGATTACCACCATATGGAGTTCAGTTGGGATTGCAGTCTGCAATCCCAACTGAACTCCAAACAATATCCAAAAACAAAACCGAAACTCCTGAGCCATAAATCCAGACATGTGACTTCTCTAAGTCCAAACAGTTCCATAGTCCATAAGGCTCCAGCATTTTACTTAGTGAAGACATGTGACGTCCAGTGTTTGTTTTTAGACAAAGTCCGCAATGTCCTTCCAGTGACTGTTTAAAAGAAAAGTCCAGCATCTCCTCTGGTATTTTCCAGTCTTTTAAACAGAAGTCCTCAAAAAATATTCATAATGGATGCACCTTCATAACAATAGGACATATGGAGGTAATCATCTGAAACCAATTCATTCTGTTCCACCTCTTTGAGAAACACTGAGAATCCCATGTGATAGCTGGAGAAACTGATGCAGCATTTCTCCTGAAAAGCTTCTGCAAGACTTCCTCTTGACATCTCTTGAAGAGAACTGCTCCAGGAAGATCCCAGTGCCAGCCATCTATGTGTACCTGGACTCCAGACAAAAGGGCCATCTGAAACATTCCATATCTTATCCATTTTCTTAAAGAATTAACAAGTATTTGGCCAACGTATTTTTGTTTTTGTAAAGTTGATATCTGCAGAGAAAGCTTCTTTATTTTTCCTTTCTGCATGTGTGGGTGTGTTGGGATATTTAGAAGGGCATATATTTATACTTTCATATTTCAATCTGTGTGTTAACAAGCTTTGCATCTTCATTGAATAAGTCTTGTTATATAATAAATTAATATTTTTGTTTTTTATTAAAGAAAGCTAGTTGGCAGATTTTTTTATTCTGAAACTAAAATAAAGTATAATTAGCTGTATCGGTAATTGGCAAAACACTTAAATAAATGTTGTGACCCGCGGAGAAGTGGAATTAGAGAAAGTGTTATGACTGAGTTTGGAGATATGCAATATCAAAATGGTTTATTTCCATTTTTCAAATGCTACCACTTAAAGGGTTCTAACCTGAAAAAATAAAGTAGTTTGGAGCGAATGACACAAGCAAGTTCAAGTCCAACCAGACTGATGGGATGTTTAATCATTCTGCTCTAAGTTTCTTGTGGTTTCTTAAAGGACAGGAAAGGTGTGTTGGGTGCAGTGACCTACTCTTGTTCCTAAAATGCTTATGTTCTCACTCAAGATCAGAAAGATAATTGTAAGGAGGATAAAGTTCAGGTACACGGATGGCACAGAACAGACAGAATTTTTTTCAGAATGTCAACATGCTGAGTTTGGTCCATGATTACCATTAGTTTCTCCAGCATGTCATCTCTCAAATCAATCAACAATCAACAAAGGGGTAAGCAATGGGGTACAGGTCTCTGGCACAGAGTCTGTCCCTGTTGCTCAGAAGGGAAGGGGGAAGAGGAGCAGAGCATTAGTCATTGGGGACTCCATAGTTAGGGGAACAGATAGGAGGTTCTGTGGGAACGAGAGAGACTCACGGTTGGTGTGTTGCCTCCCAGGTGCCAGGGTTCGTGATGTCTCGGATCGTGTTTTTGGGATACTTAAGGGGGAGGGGGAGCAGCCCCAAGTCGTGGTCCACATAGGCACCAACGACATAGGTAGGAAGAGAGATGGGGATTTAAGGCAGAAATTCAGGGAGCTAGGGTGGAAGCTTAGAGCGAGAACAAACAGAGTTGTTATCTCTGGGTTGTTGCCCGTGCCACGTGATAGCGAAGCGAGGAATAGGGAGAGAGAGGAGTTGAACACGTGGCTGCAGGGATGGTGCAGGAGGGAGGGTTTTGGTTTCCTGGATAATTGGGGCTCTTTCTGGGGTAGGTGGGACCTCTACAAACAGGATGGTCTTCACCTGAACCAGAGGGGTACCAATATCCTGGGGGGGAGATTTGCTAGTGCTCTTCGGGGGGGTTTAAACTAATTCAGCAGGGGAATGGGAACCTAAATTGTAGTTCCAGTGTACAGGATGTTGAGAGTAGTGAGGTCAGGGATAAGGTTACAAGGACGCAAGAGGGCACTGGCAAGCAAGAACTTGGTTTAAAGTGTGTCTACTTCAACACCAGGAGCATCCGGAATAAGGTGGGTGAGCTTGCAGCATGGGTTGGTACCTGGGATCTCGATGTTGTGGCCATTTCGGAGACATGGGTAGAGCAGGGGCAGGAATGGATGTTGCAGGTTCCGGGATTTAGATGTTTCAGTAAGAACAGAGAAGATGGTAAAAGAAGGGGGGGTGTGGCATTGTTAATCAAGGAGAGTATTACAGCGGCAGAAAGGACGTTTGAGGACTTGTCTACTGAGGTAGTATGGGCCGAGGTTAGAAACAGGAGAGGAGAGGTCACCCTGTTGGGAGTCTTCTATAAACCTCCGAATAGTTCCAGAGATGTAGAGGAAAGGATAGCGAAGATGATTCTCGACAGGAGCGAGAGTAACAGGGTAGTTGTTATGGGGGACTTTAACTTTCCAAATATCGACGGGAAATACTATAGTTCGAGTACTTTAGATGGGTCAGTTTTTGTCCAGTGTGTGCAGGAGGGTTTTCTGACACAGTATGTAGACAGGCCAACCAGGGGCGATGCCACATTGGATTTGGTACTGGATAATGAACCCTGCCAGGTGTTAGATTTAGATGTAGGTGAGCACTTTGGTGATAGTGATCACAATTCGGTTAGGTTTACCTTAGCGATGGGCAGGGACAGGTATATACCGCAGGGCAAGAATTATAGCTGGGGGAAAGGAAATTATGATGCGATTAGGCAAGATTTAGGATGCGTAGGATGGGGAAGGAAACTGCAGGGGATGGGCACAATCGAAATGTGGAGCTTATTCAAGGAGCAGCTACTGCGTGTCCTTGATAAGTATGTACCTGTCAGGCAGGGAGGAAGTTGTCGAGCGCGGGAGCCGTGGTTTACTAAAGAAGTTGAAGTGCTTGTCAAGAGGAAGAAGAAGGCTTATGTTAGGATGAGACGTGAAGGCTCAGTTAGGGCGCTTGAGAGTTACAAGCTAGCCAGGAAGGATCTAAAGGGAGAGCTAAGAAGAGAAAGGAGAGGTCACGAGAAGTCATTGGCGGATAGGATCAAGGAAAACCCTAAGGCTTTCTATAGGTATATCAGGAATAAAAGAATGACTAGAGTTAGATTAGGGCCAATCAAGGATAGTAGTGGGAAGTTGTGTGTGGAATCAGAGGAGATAGGGGAAGCGTTAAATGAATATTTTTCGTTAGTATTTACAGTAGAGAAAAAAAATGTTGTCGAGGAGAATACTGAGATTCAGACTACTAGGCTAGATGGGATTGAGGTTCACAAGGAGGAGGTGTTAGCAATTTTGGAAAGTGTGAAAATAGATAAGTCCCCTGGGCCAGATGGGATTTATCCTAGGATTCTCTGGGAAGCCAGGGAGGAGATTGCAGAGCCTTTGTCCTTGGTCTTTATGTCGTCATTGTCGACAGGAATAGTGCCGGAAGACTGGAGGATAGCAAATGTTGTCCCCTTGTTCAAGAAGGGGAGCAGAGACAGCCCTGGTAATTATAGACCTGTGAGCCTTACTTCAGTTGTGGGTAAATGTTGGAAAAGGTTATAAGAGATAGGATTTATAATCATCTTGAAAAGAATAAGTTCATTAGCGATAGTCAGCACGGTTTTGTGAAGGGTAGGTCGTGCCTCACAAACCTTATTGAGTTTTTCGAGAAGGTGACCAAACAGGTGGATGAGGGTAAAGCAGTGGATGTGGTGTATATGGATTTCAGTAAGGCGTTTGATAAGGTTCCCCACGGTAGGCTATTGCAGAAAATACGGAAGTATGAGGTTGAAGGTGATTTAGAGCTTTGGATCAGAAATTGGCTAGCTGAAAGAAGACAGAGGGTGGTGGTTGATGGCAAATGTTCATCCTGGAGTTTAGTTACTAGTGGTGTACTGCAAGGATCTGTTTTGGGGCCACTGCTCTTTGTCATTTTTATAAATGACCTGGAAGAGGGTGTAGAAGGGTGGGTTAGTAAATTTGCGGATGACACGAAGGTCGGTGGAGTTGTGGATAGTGCCGAAGGATGTTGTAGGGTACAGAGGGACATAGATAGGCTGCAGAGCTGGGCTGAGAGATGGCAAATGGAGTTTAATGCGAAAAAGTGTGAGGTGATTCACTTTGGAAGGAGTAACAGGAATGCAGAGTACTGGGCTAATGGGAAGATTCTTGGTAGTGTAGATGAACAGAGAGATCTTGGTGTCCAGGCACATAAATCCCTGAAAGTTGCTACCCAGGTTAATAGGGCTGTTAAGAAGGCATATGGTGTGTTAGCTTTTATTAGTAGGGGGATCGAGTTTCGGAGCCACAAGGTCATGCTGCAGCTGTACAAAACTCTGGTGAGGCCGCACCTGGAGTATTGCGTGCAGTTCTGGTCACCGCATTATAGGAAGGATGTGGAAGCTTTGGAAAGGGTGCAGAGGAGATTTACTAGGATGTTGCCTGGTATGGAGGGAAGGTCTTCTGAGGAAAGGCTGAGGGACTTGAGGTTGTTTTCGTTGGAGAGAAGGAGGAGGAGAGGTGACTTAGTAGAGACATATAAGATAATCAGAGGGTTAGATAGGGTGGATAGTGAGAGTCTTTTTCCTCGGATGGTGATGGCAAACACGAGGGGACATAGCTTTAAGTTGAGGGGTGATAGATATAGGACAGATGTCAGAGGTAGTGCTGGTAAGGAGTTCCAGGACATTGACTCAGCGATGAAGAAGAATGACAATATTTCAAAGTCAGGTTGGTTTGGGACTTGGGAAGGGAATTTGCAGATGATGCTCCCATGCACCTGTTGCTCTTGTCCTTCTAAGTAGTAGAATTGGAAGGTCTTGACAAAGCCCCGATTTGCTACAGTGCACCTTTTCTAGATGGTACATACTGCAGCTACTGTACACTGGAGTGGAATGAGTTAATGTTTAAGGTGATTGGTGGGGGTACCAATCAAGCAGGCTGCTTTGTCCTGGATGGTGTTAAGCTTTGAATGTTGTTGGAGCTACACTCATCCAGACAATTGGTGAGTATTTCAACACACTCCTAGTTGGTGCCATGTAGATGGTGGAAAGAATTTGGGGATTTAGTCGGTGAGTCACTCGCCGTAGAAAACCCTTGCTCCTGTAGCAATGATATTTATGTACTCGTCTAGTTGAGTTTCTGATCAATGGTAATCCCCGGATGCTGATGAGGGAATTCAGTGACAATAATGTTGAATATCAAGGGGTGGTGGTTAGACTCTCTCTCTTGATGGAGATGGTTATTGCCTGGCACTTGGATGATGTAAATGTTACTTGCCCCTCATCAGCCCAAGCCTGAATGTTGTCCAGGTCTTACTGCATGTCGTGTTATGATCCTGTAGGTTTTTTTACAGGAAGAATATGGTGTGCCTTTAAGGCAGCAAGCTCTAAAGACTGAGTCAAAGAATGCATTCTCATTGCCTTGGATACAGCCATTCTGAGACTGTGATTCAAAGGGTGCATTCTCGTTGCCTTGGGTACAGCCACTCAGACTGAGCATCAAGAGATACATCTGCTACAATTTAATTTTGAACTGGCTTTTAGTGCAAACAGCCTGTTCCAGCAGAGGACAGACAGCTGTGTGTTAACATCTGAAAGAAGTGCTCTCAACCCATTTAAATGGAAGGAAGAGAATTTAGTCCATTTATTTATTATTCTCTCTCAAAATTCTAAAAGTTCAAGCCAAAACAGAGATCTCTGATAATTTAAACGAAAGGAAGGGAAGTTAGACTGTGACGATCTTTTATCCCTCAAAAATACTAAAGCCAGATTGATTCTATTGAAAGCGGTTGTGCGTTGTTGATCTATTGTGGTCATCGCTGGAAGAAAGAGGAGTTTGAAACTGCGGGTGTTGGACTGTTTTCCTTTCCTCATTGGACCCTGGAAGATTGTGTGTGGACTTGTATCAGAGGATTGTTCATCAGGTAGTATAAATTTACAAGGACTCTTAATTTTTTCGATTTTAAATGTTATCTATATCTTTGTAGTATTTAAGAATTTAGTTTTTCTAATTAAACAGTTAATTTGTTGATTTAAAGACACTGGTTTGGTTAGCCTCATTCGGGGGTCAATAGATGGTACAATTTGGCTGGGTCGTTCTTTAATTTGGAAAGTTTAAAATTATATGTTAGGCAATCTGTGGAGGGACGGGATTGAATTAACAATGTGTTTCTCCTACCACAATCAGAATCGTATATTTTGATTGGGGGCTTTGAATGGAGCGGTCAGTTGTAACATATTATTTGGGCGCTTGTCCAGGATTTGAATCACATATTAATTGGGTTTCACGTTTGGGATTTGTATCATATCTTAATTGGGGGCTCGCTTGCAGTTGAATCATATTTAATTCAGTGGCTTGCGTCTGGGATCAGAATTAGACTAATTTGGAGGGCTCGCATTTGGAATCATATTAATTATATGTTTCTGAGATAACATTTAAATTGGGGTACTGCGTTTGGCATCATATTAATTGCTCTTACATCTGCGATCAGAGCAATTGGAAACTTGATTGTTGGAATCTAAATCAAACACCAATTACAAAGAAATAAAAGAACCAGGTCTCTTGTATAATAAGGTACAGTCTATACCATTGTTGTGGCATTAGTGGTTGTAGCAGAGTTTTTGGGAAAGTAGAATGTTTCCCTGAGTGACTTGATTACTTTAACTAAGAACAAATTAAAAGAATTGGCAGCGTAATTGGGGTTGGAATTGAAATCCGGTGCCAAAAAAGCAGAGATAATTGACATAATAACCAAACATCTGGAAGTAGAAGAAGCTGATAATGAACAGATGAAGGGAAATAAGAGGAAGAAAGGGAATACGAGAGACAAGAAAGTAGTACGTCCAAGAGTGATGCAGTGGTAGGATTCAGTTAGAAACAAAAAAACTTGAATTGGAGGAAAGGGAAAAAGAAAAAGCAATAGAATTAAGAAAACTTGAAGTTCAAAGAGAAAGTGAAAGAGAAGAGAGGGAATTTAAATTAAAAGAGATGGAACTAAGACATAAGGGTAGTCTTGAATCCAGGGAAAATTCAAGTCAGGAGGAATATGAATTTCAATCAGGATCCTGCGAGAAGTTGTTTAAATTTATACAGGCTCTTCCCAAGTTCGAATAAAGGGACATAGAGGTATTTTTCATATCTTTTGAAAAAATGGCCAAACAGATGAAATGGCCAAAAGAAAGCTGGACACTGCTTATTCAGGGTAGGCTGGTAGGCAGAGCTCATGAAGTTTATGCCATGCTTTCTGAAAAGGCTTCTTCAGATTATGAGATGACAAAAAAGGCTATTCTTACTGCATATGAGTTAGTCCCTGAAGCTTACCGTCAGAAGTTTAGGAGATTGACTGGGCAGACATATTTACACTTTGAGAAGGTGAAGCAAATGAATTTTGACCTCAGGCTATGGGCATTAAAGATAGAAACCACATATGAGAGCCTTCGAGAATTGATTCTCTTAGAAGAGTTTAAAAACTCCATTCTTTCAGTAGTGAAAACTCATATCGATAACCTGAAAGTTTTGAAAGCTAGGCAAGCAGCAGAGATTGCTAATGATTTTGAGCTTGTGAATAAGCCAACCTATTTTGTCCGTCACTACCATAAACCCAAGAAGGATAGAAAGTGGGAGAGTGAAAGGAAGGCAAGTAGCCGGGGATAAGAAGGAACAGCTGGGAATGCCCCAGGATCACCTCCTCAGGTCAGAAAAGAAGATGCTGAAGGTAGAAGTGAGGCTCGCAAGCCAAAATGTTAACATTGCAACAAAACCTTTGTTCAGAGTGCTGGAAATTGCAAGGTAAACCCATAGGACTTGTTGAGGTATGCAAAGTTAGTACAGAGGAAAAGACTCTGATAGAGTATAGCAGACTAGGCTACAGCTTTAACGACAGCTTTGAATGTGAAACCAGATACTAAAACTAAAAGGAGTATTGAGGTTAAGAATTAAATACCTGAGAGTTATAGTGAATCTTTGTCAAAGGGGAGAGTAACTCTGTATGCTGTAAGCAAGGCATGAAAACCTATTATACTCAGGGACACAGGAGCAACCCAAACACTCTTGCTAGTTTCCACCAGAGAGCGCCTTGAATGCTGAAGTTTTAGTTAATGGAATTGGCGGAGTGTATACCCGTACCTTTGTATAAAGTACACCTAGAGAGTGACAATATCTGGGATAGTAACTATAGGTGTCGTCCACAGTTTACCAGTAAAGGGAATTGATCTACTCCTAAGAAATGATTTGGCAGGATCAAAAGTATCAGTTTCTCCTATAGTTACAGAAGAACCAAGTGAAATTAAGGAAACTGAGCAATTACAGGAACAAGTTCCAGGAATATTTCCTGCGTGTGTAGTTACCCGAGCAATGGCTAAACGGGATCCATTGTTGGAGGTAAAAAGGGCACCAGGCATCTGAAAACTTATTTAGGGATTTAGATAATCTAAATGAGATGTTTAACAGATCGTCTATCATTGCAGCACAGCAAGCTGATCCAGAGATCCACCAAATAGCACAGACGGCTCTGTCAGAAGCTAAGGCGATAGCAGTTCTGGAAGGCTATTATATGGAAAACAGGGTTTTGAGGAGGAAATGGAGACTGCCTCATAGGCCTATCAACGAAGACTGGACAGTTGTTGAACAGATAGTGGTACCACCTAAATATCGACCAGGATTATTAAGGTTAGCACACGACATTCCTTTTGCAGGACATAGGGGAATTTGGAAGACCAAATCACACATAAGCAAACATTATTACTGGCCAAGTCTTACAAAGGATAGGAGACAATTTTGTAGGGCGTGCCATACCTGTCAAATGGTGGGAAAACCACAAACTACCATAAAACCAGAGGATGAAGTATTAGTGTTGTTACCATCACAGGGAGAACTATTGAAAGCACGGTTCAGTGGCCCATATAGTGTGATCAAAAGATTGGGTAAGGTGGATTACTTGATTGACACCCCTGAGCGCCAAGAGAACTGGTTGTGTCACATTAATATGCTCCAACCATATCACTGCAGGGAGGAGGATAAGCCAGTGCAGGTATGTCAGGTAATCGGGGCTGTTGAGAAGGAAAAGGATAGTGAGGATGAGGCAGAAGTAGGCCTAGGAAATTCTCAGATTGAACCTCCAACTATCCGATTAGTGAATACAGAATGGGTAGGAAAGTTAAACCATAGGCTTTTACACTTAGAGGCAAAACAGCATGAAGTCCTAACCAGGGTTTTCATATCATTTCAGAAAGTTTGTAGGGATAAGCCAGGATGTACACCCTTAACCACACATGATGTTGGTATAGGGGGAACTATTCCTTTAAAACAACATCCTTGTCATTGAGGTCCAGACAGACAGGCGTAAGTGGAAGCAGAGGTACAATGCATGCTGAAAGGCAGCTTAGTTGAACCTAGTCAACACAGCTGGAATTCGCAGATGGTCTTGATGACTAAACCTGCTGGGACGGCTCAAACTTGCATAGACACCAGAAAAGTCACTGTGGTAAAGAAGGCAGACTCCTACCCAAATTCTTATTTAAAGGACTGTATGGACAGAGTGGGCAACACAATGTATCTTAAAGAGACAGATGTGTTGGCGGAAACCTGTCAAATTCCTTTTACACCCCAAGGTAAGAAAAAAATCAGCTTCTGTTACACTGGACAGGGTTTTCCAGTGTCAAGTGATGCCACATAGAATTTTCTCGAGTACCCTTCAAACTAAGAATAGTAAACCCAGTAGTGGTCAGTTCAGTGCTCCTAGCCGTGCAGTTCACCTGGCTGAGGTGATGAACAATAGGGATGCTTGGAAGGAAAACACGAAACAATTGGAAGACTATGCTTGGAAATTTAAAATAGGTTAATTGGGACAACCTTCTGAAAATTTAAAGCCAAAATGTTCTGATGGAACTTCTTGTTGTAGTCTTAATATTTTAGAAAAGTGTATGCCTGTAAATGCAGATAAAAAAATGTTAGCTTTTTTCAAATTGTATTTTTTACCCATTGTAATGAAACGCATTCTCGGAATGGCATTTCATTCCGCCGGGGCGGTGGTGTTATGATCCTGTAGGGTTTTTTTCCCAGGAAGAATGCGGCGTGCCTTTAAGGCTGGAAAAAGAGCCATACAGCTTTAAGGCAGCAAGCTCTAAAGACTGAGTCAAAGAATGTGTTCTCGTTGCCTTGGATACAGCCATTCAGAGACTGCGATTCAAAGGGTGCAATCTCATTACCTTGGATACAGCCATTCGGAGACTGCAATTCAAAGGATGCATAGTCGTTGCCTTGGGTACAGCCACTGGGACTGAGCATCAAGAGCTACATTTGTTGCAATTTAATTTTGAACTGGCTTATAGTCCAAACAGCCTGTTCTAGCAGAGGACACAGACAGAGCTGCGTGTTAGCACCTGAAAGAAGTGCTCTTCGTCCATTTAAACTGAAGGAAGAGAATTTAGTCCGTTTATTTATTTTTCTCTCAAAATTCTAAAAAGTCAAGCCAAAACAGAGATCCCTGATAATTTAAACTGAAGGGAGGGAAGTTGGACTGAGACAATCTTTTATCCCTCAAAAATTCTAAAGCCAAATTGATTCTATTGAAAGTGGTTGCGAGTTGTTAATCTACTGTGGTCATCGCTGGAAGGAAGGGGAGTTTGAAACTTCGGGTGTTGGACTGTTTTCCTTTCCTCATCAGATCCTGGAAGATTCTGCGTGGACTTGAATCAGAGGATTGTTCATTGGGAAGTGTAAATTTGTAAGGACTCTAATTTTTTCTATTTGAAATGTTGTTTATATCTTCATAGTGTTTAAGACTTTAGTTTGTCTAATTAAGCATCTAATTTGTTGATTTAAAGACATCTGGTTTGGTTAGCCTCATTCGGGGGTCAATAGATGGTACAATTTGGCTGGGTCTTTCTTTAATTTGGAAAGTTGAAAATGATATGGTAGGCGATCTGTGGAGGGACGGGATTGAATTAACAGTGCATTTCTCCCATTACAATGAGAATCATATATTTTGATTGAGGGCTTTGACTGAAGCAGTTAGTCATAACAGTAAGCATGGACTGCTTTAGTATTTGTGTTGCAAATGGTACTAAACACTATGCAATCAGCAAACATCACCACTTCTGACCATATGTTGGAGGGAAGGTCAATGATGAAACAGCTGAAGATGATTAGGCCTAGGACACGACCCTGAGGAATTCTTGAAGCCATGTCCTGGAGCTGAGATGATTGGCCTCTAACTATAACCATCTTCATTTTTGCTCGGTATGACTCCAGTCAGTAAAGAGTTTCCCCCCAATTTCCATCAACTTCAGCTTTACAAGGTCTCCTTGATGTCACACTCAGTCAAATGTCGCCTTAATGTCCAGGGATTTAGAGGCAGGTAAACTACATGGCAAAACAGAAGCAAGTCATTCTAAAATCAAATGTAGAGGTCATTGCTGCATAAAAGCTGAGGTCCAAAATAAGATCAAGTCTCCAAGTTCACATCATGTAAAAGTAAAATTCAGTTACAATGTCAGTGTCACGACCAGGTGAAAAAGATGTCTAGGGATCCCTCTAAGCCTTCACCTGGTCTTACCGTAACAGGGTTTAATTTTAAACACACCGTGTTTTTAGCTCCCTCCCCCCGCTACGCCCATGGTGAATCCTTGTTCACCACTTTCCAATTATAAGGCAAAGAAACCAGCACAAAACAGGTTTTCTTAGGTTTAAAGAAAAATGGTAGAAATTTATTAAACTTAAACTCTAATTCAGCTGACACCTATGGATACATGACACACCCACGCTAGAATGCATACATGATATACACATGCAAATAGAGACAGAAAAGAGAAGAAAAATAAAGTGGAAAAGTTTGAGGCAATATCTGAAGAGTTTGTGTTATGGTTCTTCAAGCTCACTGTAGAGTCCTTGATTGTAGGTAGACCTTGCTTTTCATTGGGGACCAGTATTCTTCTTAAACCTTGTTAGCTATAGGAGACTTTTCTCTCTTGGGGCTCATGTGACTTCAGTGGATTCACAGGCTTGTGAGAAAGAGATGGGAGTAGACACGAGAGATCTCAGTCCAGGAGCAAAGTCTTTCTCAGTTCAAATACACTGGCCAGTTGAAAAAAACCCTGGAGCAGCCAGTCATGTGACCAGCTGTTCTAACCAGTCCTGGATTGTATCACCTTAGCAGTCTCTGGAATGCTCCTGTTACACATAATACCTGGTGATCAAGGTCCATTGTGGGTTGAATGTGTCAGGGAATGGTCCTTTGTCCTTCCAAGCCATGTCTGTTAATATGCAAATATCTTTTCCAGCCACGGCTGATCTGTTTAACAAGTCATTTTCTCGCTGCGAGTTTAAAAATCAATGTTCATGACAAAATTAATGTGCTTCATTCTTGGCCAGTGGGGGCCTAGCGTGACAGTCAGCTCTGTACCAGTAGTTGATATATGGCCACACCTAAGAAGTAAAGGCGAAAGCTTGGAATGTCAGAAGGCTGCAACTAATAGTATGTAAAAGGTCCAGTTACTATATAGCCATTTTTGGGGGAATTATTTCAGCAAGCACATTTCAGTGACCACCATAGACAACTGTTATTTTTTTAAAAAAATTGTACTTAAGTGAATAAGAACAAAATTCTCCATCTGTTTCT